>NC_037674.1:16228064-16365905 GCF_003255815.1 Theropithecus gelada
CTGCAAGCTCCGCCTCCCGGGTTCACGCCATTCTCCTGCCTCAGCCTCCCGAGTAGCTGGGACTACAGGCGCCCGCCGCCTCGCCCGGCTAATTTTTTGCATTTTTAGTAGAGACGGAGTTTCACCGTGTTAGCCAGGATGGTCTCGATCTCCTGACCCCGGGATCCGCCCGCCTCGGCCTCCCAAAGTGCTGGGATTACAGGCGTGAGCCACCGCGCCCGGCCCTCTTCTGTTTCTTATGAGGATACTTTGTCATTGGATTTGGGGCCTCACCAGCTCATCCAGGATGATTTCATCTGGAGATCCTAATCACTTCTACAAAGACCCTCTTCCCACATCAGACCACGGTTACGGTCCCAGGGGTTAGATGTGAACATATCTTGGAGGGGCCGCCATTCAGCCCCTACAGGTAGCGATCCTGCACTGTGCTCGTCACCTTCCCTGATCCCTGACCCTGAGGTGGGGAAGCCTCAGACACAGGCACTGTCAAGTCAAGGAAGGGCGTGGCTCCCGGGACCCCTTGTAACTGGAAGCCGAGTGTGTCTGAGGTGTTTCTATTGTAGAAAATAGAAACAAGCCCATTCCCTCACGTGTGTGTGTGTGTGTGTGTGTGTGTGTGTGTGTTTACTCACTAAGATCAGATGGCAATTTGTTCAGTAATTTGCTTCAGAAAGAGGGTTTTACAGCTGGGTGTGGTGATTGCACCTTTAGTCCCAGCTACTCACGAGGCTGAGGCAGGAGGATTGCTTGAGTTTGAGGCTATAATGGCCGTGCTCGAGTCTGTGAATAGTCACTGTGCTGCAGCCTAGGAAACAGAGCAAGACCCCATCTCTAAAGAAAAAAGGAAAGAAAGTGGGTTACAACATAAAAATATCTTCAGTATACCAAAAACATGCTGTCTCTGAATAGCGATCAAGAAGCTGGTTCTGTTGGGGGCTCCCACCTGTACCCCATGCAGGCTGCAGAGTCCCCGTTTGGTCTAGGTGGGGCCCATACTGTCACCACCCCACTTTGCTCCTAGGAGAAGCCTGGTCCATCTAGTGAGAATTGACCTTATCTCACTTTCTCCCCTCACCAGGGTCTGGAATCCCCAAGACCTGGGCGGGCATAGACTTGAAGGTACAACCCCAGGAACCCCTGGTGCTGAAGGATGTGGAAAACACAGATTGGCGCCTACTGCGGGGTGACACGGATGTCAGGGTAGAGGTGAGACACTGGGCTGACTCTCTGACCCCGCCCTCTTCCTGCCAGCCTTCTGGGAGCCCCTTTCTGGGGCCCTAGGCCAACCAGTGGCCCCGGATGGGATGGGGAGGAGAGAAGCTGAAGATGCATTTAATCCAAGTCCCCCTGGCCTCGCCAGGGGTGTGGGGTGTGTGTCTGGCCGAGCCTGGGGCAGCCCAAGGCATCAGGGGGTGCCCAAGCCTGATGGCCACTCCTGTGTGCAGAGGAAAGACCCAAACCAGGTGGAACTGTGGGGACTCAAGGAAGGCACCTACCTGTTCCAGCTGACAGTGACTAGCTCAGACCACCCAGAGGACACAGCCAACGTCACAGTCACTGTGCTGTCCACCAAGCAGACAGAAGGTGAGGGAGGGGTGAGGAGGCAGCACCTGGAGCCCCCGCTCTGCGGATTGGCTGCACGGTCCCCTCATAAGCTCTCCCCCGTAGACTACTGCCTCGCATCCAACAAGGTGGGCCGCTGCCGGGGCTCCTTCCCACGCTGGTACTATGACCCCGTGGAGCAGATCTGCAAGAGTTTCGTTTATGGAGGCTGCTTGGGCAACAAGAACAACTACCTTCGCGAAGAAGAGTGCATTCTAGCCTGCCGGGGTGTGCAAGGTGGGCCTTTGAGAGGCAGCTCTGGGGCTCAGGCGACTTTCCCCCAGGGTGAGTGGTCTCTCTTCTGTGGCCAGGGAGGTGGGTGGTGAGAGTTCTCCCTTGCCCACCCACCCCAATCATCTTATCCCCACTGGAGCCTGGTCATGCCTCCTCTCACGTCTCTGTTCTCTCTCCCAGGCCCCTCCATGGAAAGGCACCATCCAGGTGGGCTTTACTCCCTTCCCCATCCCCCATCCCCTCCACTTCTCCAGCCCATATCATCCCCATGCCCCTGAGCAGCCTGCCTTTGCCCAAGCCGTTCCTCCCCTCAGAGTTTATGGAAGGACCACAAATATCCCTCCCCTTCCAGCCCAGCATCCTCCTGTGAGGATCCACACAGTCTGCGGGGAGAGGAGTGGGGTCGGTGGAAAGGGAATGGGGGATGTGCTGTGTCTGGGCAGAGAGGCCCAGGTAGAAGATGGACCCTGGGCACTTGTTCTTTGCTTGAGCCTGACCTCCCCTCCACCCGTCCCGCCCCCACCCAGTGTGCTCTGGCACCTGTCAGCCCACCCAGTTCCGCTGCAGCAATGGCTGCTGCATCGACAGTTTCCTGGAGTGTGATGACACCCCCAACTGCCCCGACGCCTCCGACGAGGCCACCTGTGAAAAATGTGAGGCCGGGGAATAGAGGGGGTTGGGCAGCAGACAGGGAGGTCCTGACAGCCTTGCCCTGAACCCCTGGGAGACCCTTGTTGGGGCTGAGCCTCTGACATTTCATCTCTGCAGACACGAGTGGCTTTGACGAGCTCCAGCGCATCCATTTCCCCAGTGACAAAGGTGAGATCCTCCCCAGGTGCCCTGGATCAGGGCAGACTCTGACACTGCCGTCCTCACTATTTCTATGCAGCAGTGCCTGAGGGGCCTGCCGGGTGTACGGGCCTGTGGGCATGAAGAGCCGGGGTGGGCTCCCAGTTCTCCAGATGCTCAGCTTCTTCCCTGGCTGGGTCCTGGGCTCTCTTCTGTGGCTCTGTGTTTTCCAGGCATCAGTCATTCTCCAAACACCTTCATAATTTCAGCCATGCCCACCGCATGTTACTCAGATCTTATTTACTTAATCAGTTACTTTTTAAATGTAATATATTAAAAAGGAACTTTCACATCACTACCATAAATGGGAAGCCACTATTACTTGCCAAACATTAAAAAACAACAAAAATAAATATAATAAAACAAAAGTTTTAGCTTGCCAGGCACGGTGACTCACGCCTATAATCCCAGCACTTTGAGAGGCCAAGGCTGGCAGATTGCTTGAGCTCAGGAGTTCAAGACCAGCCTGGGCAACATGGCAAAACCCCATCTCTACAAAAAATAGAAAAATTAGCCGGATGTGGTTATGCGTTCCTGTACTGCCAGCGACTCAGGAGGCTAAGGTAGGAGGATCACTTGAACCTGGGAGATGGAGACCAGTCAGTTGAGATGGCACCACTGCACCTCAGCCTGGGCAACAGAGTGAGACCCTGTCTCAATAATAATAATAATAATAATAATAAACTCTAGCTGGATGCTGTTGCCGGCCAAGGCTCAGACCCTGAGGCCCATCCTCTTTGTTAAGAAATGTAAATCAGGCCGGGCGCGGTGGCTCAAGCCTGTAATCCCAGCACTTTGGGAGGCCGAGACGGGCGGATCACGAGGTCAGGAGATCGAGACCATCCTGGCTAACACGGTGAAACCCCGTCTCTACTAAAAAATACAAAAACTAGCCGGGCGAAGTGGCGGGCGCCTGTGGTCCCAGCTACTCGGGAGGCTGAGGCAGGAGAATGGCGTGAACCCGGGAGGCGGAGCTTGCAGTGAGCTGAGATCCGGCCACCGCACTCCAGCCTGGGCGACAGAGCCAGACTCAGTCTCAAAAAAAAAAAAAAAAAAAAGAAATGTAAATCAGCCAGCCGTGGTGGCTTACACCTGGAATCCCAGCTACTAGGGAGGCTGAGGTGGGAGGATCGCTTGGCCTAGGAGTTTGAGGCCAATCTGGGCAACATAGCGAGACCCTGTCTAAAAAAAAGAGGTAAACCACCCGGTGTTGGAAAGACCAACAAAGACCCAGTGTTGGAAAACCGAGACTGTGACCCAGTCAGAAAAGCTGAAAGAAAATTGAAATAACTATGAGTCAGCGTAGTTTACTTTTGTGCCTACAATTATTGTCCAGGCTTTGTCTTCCCTTTTCTGGCACCACTGCAGCTGGGCCAGGTGTTTTGGGGCCTCTCAGGCCCTCCCTGAGCCGTGGTGGGTGGGGAGGTGCTGGGCAGCAGCCACATGGAGCCTAGCAGAAGGTGGCAGGGAGGCCGTGGACTTGCTCACCACAGCCTGCTCCATACCCCCCAGGACACTGTGTGGATCTGCCAGACACAGGACTCTGCAAGGAGAGCATCCCGCGCTGGTACTACAACCCCTTCAGCGAACACTGTGCCCGCTTTACCTATGGCGGTTGTTATGGCAACAAGAACAACTTTGAGGAAGAGCAGCAGTGCCTCGAGTCTTGTGGCGGCATCTCCAGTGAGCGGGCCAGTGAGAGGGTGGGCATGTACAGGGGGAAGGCTTAGCCAGTGGCCTCCACTCTGTCCCCAGGCCTGTGGGAGTCACCCCTCCATCCTCAGAGTGCTAGAGTAGGGGTGGGAGAGGATGGCAGTGCGGGGTCTGGGGCACTGGGGAGCAGCCGAGTCTCTGAGCCCTTAGTACTGACTGGTCTCTCCCCTCATCATTCTACAGAGAAGGATGTGTTTGGCCTGAGGCGGGAAAACCCCATTCCCAACACAGGTAAGCCCTGGTCTGTCCTGTAACTGAGGTTGGCATGTAGGTATCAACTCACGGATCAACTCCATCTGATGGGTTGTGACAGCCCAACCTGTGTTGAGAAGGATGCCAAGGTGGCCTACAGAGACAGAGTACCGTAATCAAATAGGGATGCCTGCCACACATGAGGGAGGGAGTACAGTAAAGTGCGTGCTGATGTCTGTCAGCAGTGTCCCAGGCTTCCCCCAAGCTAACTGCAAGGAATGCAGTTTGAGCTGAGACCTGAGGCCCACCAGAGTTCCTCTGAGCTCCCGCACAGAGCTGTTCAGCTGCTCATATGTGGGAGGTCTGAGCCGGGTGCCCATGTCCTTCCACACCTGGCATCCATTTGACTTGGTCCCTTCCATAGAGTGGGGGTGGGTGTCAGAACCAGGCAGGCTATGGGAGCCCCTTATTCTACCCCTTCTTCCCCCAGGCTCTGTGGAGATGGCTGTCGCAGTGTTCCTGGTCATCTGCATTGTGGTGGTGGTATCCATCCTAGCTTACTGCTTCTTCAAGAACCAGAGAAAGGGCTTCCACAGGCACCACCACCACCCACCACCCACCACTGCTAGCTCCACTGTCTCCACTACTGAGGACACGGAGCACCTGGTCTATAACCACACCACCCAGCCCCTCTGAGCCTGGGTCTTGCCGGCTCTCACCTGGCCCTGCTTCCTGCTTGCCAAGGCAGAGGGCTGGGCTGGGAAAAACTCTGGAACCAGACTCTTGCCTGTTTCCCAGGCCCACTGTGCCTCAGAGACCAGGGCTCCAGCCCCTCTTGGAGAAGTCTCAGCTAAGCTCAGATCCTGAGAAAGGGTTTGGAAGGAGCAGAAAACCCTTGGACCAGAAGTACCAGACTAGATGGACCTGCCTGCATAGGAGTTTGGAGGAAGTTGGAGTTTTGTTTCCTCTGTTCAAAGCTGCCTGTCCCTACCCCATGGCGCTAGGAAGAGGCGTGGGGTGGTATCAGACCCTGGAGGCCCCAACCCCATCCTCCAGAGCTCCTCTTCCACACTGTGCGCCCAGGGCTGGGAGGAAGGACTTCCCTGTGTAGTTTGTGCTGTAAAGAGTTGCTTTTTGTTTATTTAATGCTGTGGCATGGGTGAAGAGGTGGGGAAGAGGCCTGTTTGGCCTCTCCATCCTCTCTTCCTCTTCCCCCAAGATTGGGCTCCCTGCCCTTGACCAGCCCCAACCTGGCCTGGACCGGCAGACAGAGCCAGGAGAGGCTCAGCTGCATCCCGCAGCCTCCACCCCCAGGGTTCTCCAACATCACAGTCCAGCCCGCCCACAGGGTAATAAAAGTGGTTTGTGGGGTTTCTGGCTCTGTTCTATGGGCCAGGAGGGAGACAGGGTTGCTGGGGGGTGATGGGACCGTCCTGTTCAGCTGGTTCAGGCTTTGGCCACCCTGTTGAGCAGGTTTTCCCATCGTCTCTCTCGAAACTGGCCTGGCCCCTGAGGGTAGAGAGCAGTGCCAGGTTTGACCACCAGAGGGGAGGAGTGAGAGGGCCATGGGAGCCACGAGTGTGAGGAGGCTACAGTGCTGCTGTGCAACATTTCTTCCTGGTGTGATCCTCTCCACAAGCCGGCTGAGCTCTCCACAGTTCTGTTCATTTGGAGGTTGGGGTTAGGGGTGTACAGGCACCGTGGCTCCTACCTCCACCGGTTAGGGCCCAGGTGACTGGCTGCCTCCCTCCCCACAGAAGCCCTGGCTTCTGCGCTGGAGTGCAGCACCTGCTAACCAGGCTCTGAGCTCCTTCCCAGGAGCCTTTAGTGGAGACACTCCACTCCAACCCGCACCCCTGCATTTGTTCAAGCTACCTCTTGGTGCCCCCCCAAAAAAAAAAAAAAACAAAAAACTTTGAGCTAATTTCCTTGTTTATTCAGTGAATTATATAAGCTCCTCTGTGCCAGACACTGCCAATCATTAGAAATTTGATACTTCCGAGAGAGGCACAGAGGAAGCACCATTTAAATGCTTTACGCATCTCGAGTTGCTGGCGCTGCAGACAACCCTTGTGATGACAATACAATCGTCCCCATTTTACAGGTGAAGAAAGTAGTTCATTGAAGTTGCCTCCCCAAGGCCCTAGAGCTGGGATTGGGGGACTGGATCCCCAGAGTCTAGTCTTACAAAAGAGGTAGCAGGGTGGGGGGTCACTTAAAAGCAAATTTTAAGCAAGTACAACTGCCATGAATGTACATATATGAAGTTATACGTGTACAGCTCAATGAGTTTCCGTAATGACACACACCTCTGAGACAAGCACCCAGATCAAGAAGCAGAACCTTCTTAGCACGCTGGAACAGGCCTTCTTTTGATGGGTAACACCTGGTTTTGCTCTCAGCCTGGACCACCTCCCCATTTTGCATACCTCAGCCTAATCTCAAAACCTTGCCACAGAACCCTGGGCGGTGGACACTCCCTGCCTCACACCCCTGTGTCTGCTAACACCACCCTGAGCCAGAGCACCTCTTGTTTCCTTTACTATCTGTCTTCCTGCCAGGTTGTGAGCTCCCAGAGCCGCAGATGGCATCCGGTTATGTTTGGGTTCTCGGCACCCCATGCTTCCTCTGTGACCTTGGTAAATGGGAGTTTAGTAAATGTTGAGTAAGTGGCAGGGGGTGGGGCTCATCCCCATTGTTCCATTTCATAGGGCACAGTGTTTTCCCTTCTAACCCCCTACTCTGACACTCATCCATCCTTTGAGGCTCAAAATGGACTTGATCCCTACTGCGAACAACCCCCATTATCAGTTGGTTCTCAGACTCTACCCTAGTATCTAGAACAGAGATCAACACAGAACAAATACTTAATAAGGGTTTGTTGGCCTGAAGTGAACACCCTCTCAGGGAGGGATAGACATCAAGTGAGAGGATGCCAGGCAAAGTGCCGCCCCCAGTAACAGCTGCTTGCATGTGCAGAGGGAGTGCCCGAGGAGGTGGGAGCTCTTGGGGGTCACTAGGGGGCGCTGTGACTATGACTGGATGCCATCTTCTTCCTGCAAGGATGTGAGGGCTCAGTCTCAGGCAGGTGACAGGAGTGGAGTAATGAACGCCGAGACACAGCTCCTGCTCTCCTGGTGCTCACACTCTGGCGTGCAGGCCACAGGATTGCAGATACGGTGACAAAACAATCTGTTCCCCAAACTTCTCCTTATCCCTGAGACCGCCCCAGCCATCCTCTGCTCTGTGCCCACCCACATGACTCAGAACTTTGATCCCTACCTCCATGCCCTGAACAGGCAGTTTCCTCTACTTCAGAAGTCCCCACAGCCCTGGAAAGCTCCTACTTTATCCTGTGCTCCAGCTCACAAAGCTTTCTCTGGCTCTCCAGCCAAAGTTCATTGCTGCCCTCTCCACACACTCCTGCTGTACACGGCTCTGCTGCATGCATAAGCCCAAGCTAGTGTGTGTCCCCCTTTATCTAGACAAGACTCCTCAGGGCACTGGCCAGGTCTTAGTTATCCTAGCATCTCCCAAACTGGGCCCTGCTTCTGGGTACCAGGTATCTGAAAAATGACTGCTGGAACAAAACAGAGGCCGGTCAAGAGGAGGAGATTAAGGTTAATAAGTGGCTTCGTAGAGAAAGTCTAACATCAGGCGAGTGACCCTGGGCGGTGGCTCACGCCTGTATTTCCAGCACTTTGGGAGGCTGAGGCAGGTGGATCATTTGAGGTCAGGAGTTTGAGACCAGCCTGGCCAACATGGTGAAACCCTGTCTCTACTAAAAATACAAAAATTCACTGGGTGTGGTGGCACACCCCTGTAATCCCAGCTACTTGGGAGGTTGAGGCAGGAGAATCGCTTGAACCCGGGAAGTGGAGGTTGTAGTGAACGAAATGGCACCACTGCACTCCAGCCCAGGTGACAGAGTGAGACTCCATCTTAAAAAAACAAAATAAAATAAAAAATAAAAACTAGGTGAACGGGGTCTCCAAGAGATTCTTGCACACGTATGTACACAGCATTATTCACAATAGCTAAAACATGGAATCAACCTAAGTGCCTATCAACAGATGAATGGATAAGCAAAATGGAGTGCACACAATCTACATGGTGGAATACTATTCAGCCTTAAAAAGGACGTTCTAAGATACGCTACAACACAGATGAACCTTGAGGAAATCTATATTATGCTAAGTGAAATAAGCCAGTCACAAAAAGACAATATGATTCCACTCATCTGAAATTCTTAGAGTAGTCAAAATCATAGAGACAGTAGAATGATGGTTGCGGGGGAAAGGGAAATAGAGAATTATTGCTTGATGGGTACGGAATTTCAGTTTTGTAAAAGGAAAAGGCTCAGGAGATGGATGGTGGTGATTGTTGCACAACAATGTCAATGTACTTAGTGCCACTAAACCATATACTTTAAAACGGTTAAGATAGTAAATTTTACATTATATGTATTTTACCACAGTAAAAAAAGATTGGGAAAAAAATGAGATGAGCAGATGGGTGTGGGTGTTCCATGCATACAAAATCACACTGAGCAAAAGCTGGGCAGTGGAGATCCTGCGTTTTGTATGGGATCCACAAGCTGCTCAGTTTGGAAGCAGGGAGGTGGAAGCTGGGAGTTTGGTGGGTGGAGGGGATTTAAGCAGGGGAAAGGAGTGATCTAAACTTTAAAGAGTAGGCCGGGTGCGGTGGCTCATGTCTATAATCCCAGCACTTTGGGAAGCCAAGGTGGGAGGATCACCAGAGGTTGGGAGTTCGAGACCAGCCTGAACAACATAGAGAAACCCCATCTCTAGGGCCGGGCACGGTGGCTCAAGCCTGTAATCCCAGCACTTTGGGAGGCCGAGGCGGGTGGATCACGAGGTCAGGAGATCGAGACTATCCTGGCTAACATGGTGAAACCCCGTCTCTACTAAAAATACAAAAAACTAGCCGGGCGAGGTGGCGGGCGCCTGTAGTCCCAGCTACTTGGGAGGCTGAAGCAGGAGAATGGCGTAAACCCGGGAGGCAGAGCTTGCAGTGAGCCGAGATCGCACTACTGCACTCCAGCCTGGGCGACAGAGCGAGACTCCGTCTCAAAAAAAAAAAAAAAAAGAGAAACCCCATCTCTACTAAAAATACAAAATTAGCTGAGCGTGGTGGCACATGCTCGGGAGGCTGAGGTGAGAGAATCGCTTGAACCCGGGAGGCAGAGGTTCAGTGAGCTGAGATCACGCCACTGAACTCCAACCTGGGCAAAAGAGCAAGACTCCATCTCAAAAAAAAAAAAAAAAAAAAGAATGGGCAGATAAGCAGGCTACATCACCAGAGGTCACAGCACAGGGAGAGGGACAGAGGGAGGAAGCAACACCAAGTTAATTGGGTGAGGGAACCTGTGTGAAGTGCATAGCAGGTCTCTGGTGACGGCTAGTCGAAGGTTGAACACCGGCAGCCTGCAACCATACTTTCACTCAAACAATGGCTTAGTTTCTTTAATTTAGTTGCCAACATTTAAAGAGTCAGAAGGCTTCAATGAAAAAAAAAAAATCCATATTGCTAGCTGCTTGTGAGAACTCAGGGAACCTGGCAATCCAGGCACAGAGTTCAGGGTTCTCTTTAGCTGGGCAGGCACTAACCCATTCACAGCCCTCCCCCACCGCACCCAGCATTAGGTGCTTGCCTGGGACTTCTAGGCATTTGCCTCTGGAACCCCTAGCATCCTTTTTTTTTTTTTTTAAGACTGAGTTTTGCTCTCGTTCCTCAGGCTGGAGTGCAATGGTACAATCTCGGTTCACCGCAACCTCCGCCTACCAGGTTCTACCAATCCTCCTACCTCAGTCTCCAGAGTAGCTGGGATTACAGGCATGCACCACCACGCCCAGCTAATTTTTGTATTTTTTTAGTAGAGATAGGGTTTATCAATGTTGATCAGGCTGGTCTCGAACTCCTGATCTCAGGTGATCCGCCTGCCTCGGCCTCCCAAAGTGCTGGGATTACAGGCATGAGCCACCACGACCGGCTTAGAAACCCCAGCATCTTGTGCCTTACAACCCATCTTGCCTTCCTATATTGGGTAGTTGTCTCGTAAACACTCACAAAAACTGGGCTATTTCTCCCAAACCCATCCCTGCCCACTAAAATAAACAGCCCTGAATGAGGAGTGGTTTGCCCTATTGCACAAGACCACTCCCTTCCCCACCCAGCCACAGCAGGCATAAGCCTGGGAAGGTAGTACTTTTAAGCTCCCTCTGGGAGAGATTGCTGTCAATAGCTCCACCTGGAAGCCCCAAACCCGGAAGTCCGGGGGTTTCCTAAGCCTTCCCACAGGCTCTCTGAGGGTTTGCCTCTCCTTCCCCACCTGCAGTGGCTCCTGGGGTTGTATCAGAGGAGCCCAGAACCAGGGAGACTAAGAAAACAGACTGGGGAAGAAATAAAGACACCTCTTGTAGTGGAGTTTTTTTGTTTGTTTGTTTGTTTTGTTTTGTTTTTTCAAGGCTACATGTTTAGGGAAAAAAAAAAAAAAAGAAAACTAAAAAAGGGTATTAACCCAAATGACCATAGTGTTATCTCTCATTGATACAATTACAGACGGTTTTTGTGTTTTTTGTCAACTTGCATTTTCTAAATTTTCTACAATGAATATCTATTGCTTTTGTAATAAGAAAAAGTATTCATATATATATAATTTTTTTTGGTCAGGGGGGTGATTCGGAGTCTCGCTCTTGTAGCCCAGGCTGGAATGCAGTGGTGTAATCTTGGCTTACTGCAACCTCCATCTCCCGGGTTCAGGTGATTCTCCAGCCTCAGTCTCCCGAGTAGCCAGGACTACAGGTGCCCGCCGCCACGTCCGGCTAATTTTTGTATTTTTAGTAGAGATGGGGTTTCTCCATGTTGGCCAGGCTGGTCTCCAACTCCTGACCTCAAATGATCTGCCCGCCTCGGCCTCCCAAAATTCTGGGATTACAGACTTGAGCAACCACCCCTGGCCTCAGATATATTTAAGAAAGAAAGAAATCACCAAAACATGAAGCTCTGAGATGTGGGAGAGACAACAGGGATGGAGAAGAAGACAGAGCTTCTGGAGACTGGGGGAAGGGAGCCACTCCAGACTCTGGTGGCAATGCCACCAACAGAAACAGGGAAGAGCAGAGGAGGGGCAGTTTCAGGGGAAGCAGGCAGAAGGTGAGGGGCCACCCAGCACTAGATGGAGACTGGTTTTATTGATTTTGTCATCGGTCATTTAGCCTTTGTTTGCTTATGTCTTGCCTTATGGGGGAAGAACTGAAGACAGCTTAAAGGAGTCTATAAATTATGAAATAACATGGGTATAAAGTAGAAAGAAGTGGTTTTTTTTGTTTTTTTGTTTGTTTGTTTGTTTTTGTTTTGTTTTGTTTTGAGACAGAGTCTTGCTCTCTTTTTTTTTTTTTTTTTTTTTTTTTTTTGAGACGGAGTCTGGCTCTGTCGCCCGGGCTGGAGTGCAGTGGCCGGATCTCAGCTCACTGCAAGCTCCGCCCCCCGGGTTTACGCCATTCTCCTGCCTCAGCCTCCCGAGTAGCTGGGACTACAGGCAACCGCCACTTCGCCCGGCTAGTTTTTTGTATTTTTTAGTAGAGACGGGGTTTCACCGTGTTCGCCAGGATGGTCTCGATCTCCTGACCTCGTGATCCGCCCGTCTCGGCCTCCCAAAGTGCTGGGATTACAGGCTTGAGCCACCGCGCCCGGCCGAGTCTTGCTCTCTTGCCCAGGCTGGAGTGCAGTGGTGTGAACTCAGCTCACTGCAAGCTCCGCCTCCCAGGTTCACTCCATTCTCCTGCCTCATCCTCCCGAGTAGCTGGGACTACAGGCGCCCGCCATCACACCTGGCTATTTTTTTTTTTTTTGTATTTTTTTTAGTAGAGATGGGGTTTCACCGTGTCAGCCAGGATGGTCTCAATCTCCCAACCTTGTGATCCACTGGCCTCGGCCTTCCAAAGTGCTGAGATTACAGGCGTGAGCCACTGCACATGATCCACATGATGCCCTTTGCAACTAGTTTACAGCATTGAGTTAACCAGCCTGACCATGGAGTTAATCTGTGGTCTCACCATGGACCCCTTTTTTCTTTACTTAGTCTATGAAGAATGAAGGAGCTGGACTAGATAACAAGATCCTTTCTGTCTCCAAACCATGGCCTCCGATTACAGCCTCCAGCAGTGCCCCCTGAGTATAGACCTGATGGAGGCTGTCAGAGCTGAGGGGTTGAGGCCCAGAGAGGGGCAGTGACTGGCCCAAGGTCACACAGCCAGTGGCTAGGGCCATAGCCAGGCCAGGAGGTCAACATTCCAGAGCCTCAAACCCTGTGGCTCTGCAAGTCTCATCTGCTCCAGACACCAGGCTCTCAGCTTCAGTTTCTGTCCTTTTTCTGGAAGTGGGACAAAGGAGCCACAAGCCAAGAAGCTGTCAGGGCTGGTCCCGAGCCCCAGTAGGCTGGGAACCAAAGGTCCACACCCATGTAAACACGGGCCAGCACTGATACCTCTTACTTGGCCCTTGATAGCTCCTCCACATTAGTTCCTGGCTATTATCTTGCTTATCCCTGCAGGTCTGCTGGGAGCCAGGGAGGGGCAGAGAGTATCGGCCCCACTTCACAACCAGGAGAAACTCCGAAGAGGATGAACGTGGTAATTTGCCAAAGCCACCCATCGAGTCGGGATGGGGCTAAAACGAGAGGCTGAGTCTCTGAGGCCCTGTGGGTAAGAGGGTGGTCAGCAGAGCCTGTTTGCCAGGGGAGGCGAGGGGAGCGGAGGTACAGAAATGTGCACAGTCCCAGGAATCGAGGGTCCACTGTTTCACAAGGAGAGGAATCTCACCACCCTGGAGAGAGACCTATAGGGACAGGCTCTGCTTGCTGGTGTGGGGCTCTGAGGGAAGACAGACAGAAGCAGTGGAACACAGCCACAGGGAATACAGGTCTGAGGGAGGAAGTGATCATGTGGCAGACGTCCCAGGTGTCCCTGGGTGGGGTCTGTGCTGCTTTTCTGCCAGCTCCAAGTTACCCCCAAGGAACTCTTATGCCCACCCGGGACCCAAAGACACCCCTGCTGCCCCTCACTGCTAAGAAGCCAGGAAGTTGTTGGGATACCAGGTGGGGAGAGGGACATTGGCACAGGTGAAGGTCAAGGAGACCATGGAGTTGGTGACAATGACTGAGTCTGCCTTCCAGAGGGGTTACAGGTAGGGTGACCATAACCCAAGTTATTAATAGAGCTCCTGTTCAGTCACAAAATCATTGAGTCTGATAGTGAATTCCATGGTCATCCCAGTTATGCCTCTACTCATAGAGAAAGTCTTGAGAACATTCCAGTAGGAGGGCAGGCCTGTTCAGTGCTTACACCTGTCCTGTCTCCTGCTCCCTCACTTCCTAGTCTAGGACAACCTGGTGAGTCCCGGAAACCATACCTCCTACTGTTGCCCTCTAAGGGAACCATTTCTGGGGAGCAGAACCCCCATATGGAACACCGGGAAGAGGCCTGGACCCAGTGTCCGGAAACCTGGGACCAAGGCCCAGCTCTGCCTTAACCTTGGTTGTGTTGCTCAGTCCATCCCCTCATCTGAAAACTGGTGCTAATAAAAGCTGTCTGGGCCGGGCATGGTAGTTCACACTTACAATCCCAACACTTTGGGAGGCTCAGGTGGGCAGATCACTTGAGCTCAGCAGTTCGAGACCAGCCCAGACAACATAGTGAAACCCTGTCTCTACAAAAACTACAAAAATTAACTGGGCATGGTGGTGCACGCCTGTAGTCCCAGGTACTCGGGAGGATGAGATGAGAGAATCCCCTGAGCTCAGGAAGTCAAGGCTGCAGTGAGCTGTAATCACAACACTGCGCTCCAGCCTATAGGTCAGAGTGAGACCTTGTCTCAAAAACAAAACAAAAGTTCTGGGAGCAGTGGCTCATGTCTGTAATCCCTGCACTTTGGGAGGCCCAGGTAGACGAATCACCTGAGGTCAAGAGTTCGAGACCAGCCTGGCCAACATGGCGAAACCCCATCTCTACTAAAAATACAAAAATTAGCCAGGTGTGGTGGCACATGCCTGTAATCCCACCTACTCGGGAGGCTGAAGCAGGAGAATCACTTGAACCCAAGGGCAGAGGTTGCAGTGAGCCAAGATCATGCCATTGCAGTCCAGCCTGGGCAATAGAGCAAGACTTTGTCTCAAAAAAAAAAAAAAAAGAAAGAAAGAAAGAAAAAGTAAAAGAAAGCTGCTGCCTGGGCCATCTTGGGGTTCAGTTGTAAGGATGTATTAGAGTGGAGGATGGGAAGCAGCCTCTGCATGACTGCATACAGAGGCACTGGTGCCCAGGTCCAGGAAGTTACTCCCTGCTATTGCCACAGGGTGACTAATGTGGCCCCTCGGCTGGGTTCTGCTCACTGGGGATCTGGCCCAGGCCCAAGGAGGGCTCTGGGAACAGGGTTTCCTGGCAGCTGAGACACAGTGGGCAGGTCTGACCTGTGAGAACCGCAGTTACTGCCTGAGGCCTGGGCTGGTTACAGAAGGGGCCGGTGCTCCTGACGCAGTCTGCTCTCGGTCTCACTCTCTGTAGCTCGTTCCCAGGAGAATGGGGAGCTCAGGGAGGGTGTGTCACCTCTGCCCTGGGCACCACTCTGCTCCCAGGGAGAAAGCAAGGACACAGTTCCTTCAGGTGTGCACACACTCACACTCACACCAGCCCGGTCCCAGCGTGCACACCCAGCACAAACATGCACATAGAGATCCACACAGAGATGAGCACAGGTACACACAGATGCAGACACACTGCCCCAAGAAAGGAGGTCCAGCCTAGCTGTATACACACAGGCATAGATACGCATATACAGTTCTGTATAATACACACTTTTTCTTTTTTCTTTTTTTTTTTTGAGATGGAGTCTCTGTCGCCCAGGCTGAAGTGCAGTGGCGAAATCTTGGCTCACTGCAACCTCTGCCTCCCGGGTTCAAGTGATTCTCCTGCCTCAGCCTCTTGAGTAGCTGGGATTACAGGCATGTGCCACCAAGCTCAGATAATTTTTGTATTTCTTAGTAGAGACAGGGTTTCACTATATTGGTCAGGTTGGTCTCAAACTCCTGACCTCAGGTGATCCAAGCACCTCAGTCTCCCAAAGTGCTGGAATTACAGGCATGAGCCACCACGCTTGGCCTTATAATACACATTTCTAATGACACGTGTGATACGGATACACAGGCATATACACATCTTGAGCAAAGGTACACACTGTATTTATAGACATAGATACACAGACTTGCACATATATGGAACTACTGTATTTAGAGTTTTTGCACAAAGACAACACCCACTTTAAATATACAAGAGCAAAACCAGGGACACAGGGAAAGGTACATGGACACGAATATATACACACCTTGTCAGCATTTAGCATTTATTGAACACCCTACAATCTGTTACTCGTGTTCCAGTAGAAAGAGACCCCCACACAGAGTAATAGACACAGAAACCCAAACATTCTCATCAGTTCCACTCAGGATTATATGGAGGCCCAGTCTCCAAGCCAAAGATGAAGAACTTTTTTTTCTGCAGATAGTCAATGAGCCATGGTGGATAAAACAATCAGTTATCTATAATAGAGAAAAACAGGTTAAAGGTAAATAACCTACATGCCCCCAGATGGGGATCTAGCTAAAGGTATTCAGGTCAGAGTGGAACAGTAAGGAAACGTACACATACAGTTACAGCCTCGTGGTCAGAGTTTATAACATAGACAGTTAAGTTTTTAAATTAAAGAAAATTGTCTATACAGCATGATCACAAAAAGTGTGTAAAGAAATATGCGTAGGGCCAAGAGTGGTGGCCCACACCTGTAATCCCAGCACTTTGGGAGGCCGAGACGGGTGGATCACCTGAGGTCAGGCGTTCGAGACCAGTATGCCCAATATGGTGAAACCCTGTCTCTGCTAAAAATACAAAAATTAACTGGACATGGTGGTGCAAGCCTGTAATCCCAGCTACTCAAGAGGTTGAGGCAGGAGAATCACTTGAACTAGGGAGGCAGAGGTTGCAGTGAGATGAGATCGCGCCATTGCACACCAGCCTGGGTGACAGAGCAATACTCCGTCTAAAAAAAAAAAAAAAAAAAAAAGATGCATAGAAGAAAAGATTGGAAGGAATTACACCCAAATATTATTATTGATTGTCTTTGGGAATTAAGACCTTAGAATACGTTTTTTTTGCTTTGAGACAGAGTCTCGCTCTGTTGCCAGGCAGGAGTGCAGTTGCGCAATCTCGGCTCACTGCAACCTCTGCCTCCTGGGTTCAAGCGATTCTCCTGCCTCAGTCTCCCAAGTAGCTGGGATAACAGGCACGTGCCACCACACCCAGCAAAGTTTTGTATTTTTAGTAAAGACAGGGTTTCACCATGTTGGTCAGGCTGGTCTTGCTCTCCTGACCTCGTGATCCGCCCACCTCGGCCTCCCAAAGTGCTGGGATTACAGGCATGAGCCACCGCACCCGGCCTAGAATACTTTTTAAGATTTTTTAATCTTCTAAATCTTTGGATTTTCTAATTGTTATAAATATTTATTATGGAAAAAAAGACATTATTTTTTAAAAAATCTAGCCAGGTGAGGTGGCTCACACCTGTAATCCCAGCAATTTGGGAGGCCAAGGCAGAAGGATCACTTGAGCTCAGGAATTTGAGACTAATCTGAACAACATAACTACACCCCATCCCTACAAAAAAACAACAACTTTGAATTAGGTGTGTACCTAATGGTAGTGCACGTCTATAGTTCTAGCTACTTGGGAGACTGAGACAGAAGCATTGCTTGAGCCTAGAAGTTCAAGGCTGCAGTGAGCCATGATCACACCACTGCACTCCAGCCTGGGTGACAGTACAAGACCCTGCCTCAAAAAAGTGGAAAATGGCTGGGCATCATTGCTCATGCCTGTAATCCGAGCACTTTGGGAAGCCAAAGATGGCGGATCACTTGAGGTCAGGAGTTAGAGACCAGCCTGGCCAACATGGTGAAACTTCATCTCCACTAAAAATACAAAAATGAGCTGGGCATGGTGGTGCGCACCTCTAATCCCAGCTACTTGGGAGGCTGAGGTAGGAGACTTGCTTGAACCTGGGAGGTGGAGGTTGCAGTGAGCCAAGATCACGCCACTGCACTCCAGCCTGGGCAACAGAGTGAGACACTGTCTCAAAAAAAAAGAAAGAAAAATTAGCTGGATGTGGTGGTGGATGCCTGTAATCTGAGGTACTTGGGAGGCTGAGGCACGAGAATCACTTGAACCCAGGAGGCGGAGGCTGCAGTGAGCCAAGACTGTGCCACTGTACTACAGCCTGGGTGACAGAGTGGGACTCCATCTCCAAAAAAAAAAAAAAAAAAAAAGAGGGCTGGGTGCAGTGGCTCACGCCTGTAATCCCAGCACTTCGGGAGGCCCAGGCGGGCGGATAACAAGATTAGGGGATCGAGACTATCCTGGCTAACACGGTGAAACCCCGTCTCTAGTAAAAATACAAAAAATTAGCCAGGCATGGTGACGGGCGCCTGTAGTCCCAGCTACTCTGGAGGCTGAGGCAGGAGAATGGTGTGAACCCAGCAGGTGGAGCTTGCAGTGAGCCAAGATAGCACTACTGTACACCAGCCTGGGCCACAGAGCGAGACTCCATCTCAATATAAAAGAAAGAAAAAATTGAAAAAATCAACTAAGGGTTATACAGACATTAAAGGCAATTTACATTGATAAGGACATATGTAAGAATGTATATGTAAGAAACATAGAATTTTATCCAATTCATATGGTAAATATTCTTTTAAATACAGATTTAAAATAGCAGAGAAAAGGGAAAAGAGACCAAGGAAACAGAGAGATAAAAACAAAAAATCTACCCCAGAAAAGTAGCTACCATATCTAGAGGAACAGACGGAACCAAAGAGAACCAGTGGATTCGGAAGCAGAGGTGAATCCCTCTTGACCTGCACAGGCTTGGGGCCAGAGCCTTAGAGGTCCTTTCCAGCAAGCCGTTGACCTTAGACCTCAGTCTTCAGGCTCCAAATCTGGAGGTGAACTTAATCCTCCCAGTCTCTCCAGGGCTCACTGGCTGGCTTTTTATTCCTAAGCATTTCGGGGTCAGCAGTAAACATTGCCTGAGCCCCAGACTTTGTGGGAGCAAAAGGGACTTACATGTGGCGCTCACTCTCTCTCTCTCTCTCTCTCTCTCTCTCTCTCTCTCGCTTCATTTAGCGGGGAAGATGCAGGCTGAGTCAGTGACAGAATGCCCAGTGTCCTCAGTGTGCCAAGGGAGCAGTGAACACACTGATACAGGTAAGTGTCCTTTCTGGAGGAGGGAAGTATTGAAAGCTGGTTGTCATGAGGAGAAACGGGGCATCTGGGAGGTGGCAGGGGGCACTTTCCAAACTAGGGGATCTGGCACAAGCCAAGACTGGGAGTCAGGAAGTCGGGGACAGCTGGGGATCACCGGAGCGAGCTGTCCTGGTCCAGGGTGCTGTCAGATTTGAGAGGGCCTTGAATGCTGAAATGAGAGGCTCAAAGTTCATCATCAACAGTGAGAGCCAGTAACAGTCTTGAGTCTTGAGTTGGGGGGTGCCAGAGTGAACACAGCAGCACAGGACAGATTGGACTGGGGAGCTGCAGTGACAGGGACCTTGGGGTGTGGGTGACAGAAGTCCTGACCAGGCTTGGAGACCCAGCAAGAAAGGAGGCATGGTGACCAAGGTTTCAATCTGGGTGACATGGATATACTGGTACCACAAGAGAGAATTAGGGAAGAAGTTGGAGGTAGGGGCGGGTACAAGGATAACCCCCTTGCAGGGGATGATCCCCACTCCCAGGCACCTCCAAGGCCCCTCAGAACAAGTTTAAGAAACTGAAACCCAGTCTGAGTCCTGAGTCCTTCATTTTTCAAATGAAGACTGAGGCATAGAGAAGGGAAATGATTTGCCTAAGGTCATGGTTGGTGTCAGAGTCTGAACTTGAACTCAGCTTTCTGCCCCAGAGGGAAGTGTGTCAGGCTGGGTTGAGGTAACAACAGGCCATGCTGCTGGGGTGTGAGACCCTCAGCACCTCCACCTGAGGGGTAAAGGGAACAGAAGGAGCTCCAGGTGGCAGAGCTCTGGGGACAGGCCCTGGTGGGGCAGGAAGTGGACGGTCTTGGCTAAAACTAAACTTGGGGATTATCTGAAGTTTCACTTGGCTAGGATTTCTGTCCCTCAGCCATGCTCTTTCACACACACAGGCACACACAGAGACAGACAGACAGACACACACATGCGCACACACACACATACACACACAGCTGTAGCTTTCTGAGGAGAGAGCTGGGCCCAGAGGTGGGCTGGGCCAGGGCATGAGTGCTCACCTGACCCAGGAGCTGCCTAGCAGGTGTGCCTTAGAAATTCCTCTCCCAGCTGGGCCCAGTGGCCCACGCCTGTAATCCCAGCACTTTGGAAGGCCAAGGCAGGCAGATCATGAGGTCAGGAGTTCGAGACCAGCCTGACCAACATGATGAAACCTCGTCTCTACTAAAAATACAAAAATGAGCCAGGCGTGGTGATGCGCGCCTGTAATCCTAGCTACTCAGGAGGCTGAGGGAGGAGACTCGCTTGAACCCGAGAGACAGAGGTTACACTGAGCCCAGATCGCACCACTGCACTCCAGCCTGGGTGACAGAGCGAGGCTCCGCCTCAAAAGAAAAAAAAAAGAAAGAAACAAATTCCTCTCCCAGAGTAACACATAATCCTGTACCCAACTCTAGAGTTTGCAAAGTGCTCTTACAGTCACTGGGTGATACATATCATTTAAGCTACTACCTTTTCTGTCTGGCTCTCAGTCTCCTTGTGGTAAAGTAAGTTTTTGTTTTGTTTCATTTTCCCCCTGGGTGTCCTTCAAAGTCCCTTCAAGCTCCAATATGAGGGAATGTTCTCTGGATCCCTGCTCCTCTCCAAGTCCTCTCCCAATGAACCCACTCTTGCACAGGATTTTTGGGGCCAAACCTCTATTTAAATTGTTCACAAGCAGCACTCTGACCTTCGCTAGGTCCTTAGGTGCCAAGGCTGAAGACTGGGTCCAACCCAAGTCTAAGAGCTTTGGCCAGTGATTGAGGTTTAGGCTTATGTTCAGGCTGTGAATGGAGGTCGGGGGGATGGTCCCCTAACCTGAGCCCCTGGGCCCTGTGAACTGCCAGAAGGAACAGAGCAGAAAAGTTAGAAGGCTGGGGACTGACCTTGAGCCCCAGCGCTGAGCATGGTGCTCTAGAAAGGAGGGGTGGAGGGGAGGGGCTCCACCCACCAGGTGAGGTCATGGGAAACCAGCTCTGGCGCTGACACCTGGGGAAACCCGTTTCCAGGCCGCTTCCCACGCTAGCTCTCCTGGGAACCAGCTGAGCCCCAAGCCGGGAGCCCCACACCTACCCCCACAGTCCAGTTCCCATCGCACTGCCCCCACCGCCAGTCCAGCCCCCACCCTTCAATCTAGCTTTAGTCTTTTGGTCCCCAGTCTGTCTCTAGCCAGGCAGTTGGGCCTTGAGGAGGGTTATGAGGGAGCAGTGGGCTCCAGGAAATGACAGAGACAACGCACAGCTTCACAGACTTCAGGTTTTATTTGCAGACTCTGCACTGCTCTAGCTTCTAGGCTGTGTGACCTTGAGGAAAGGGATGATCCCCAACCCCGTCCTCCTTCAGGCTCTAATTTGCAGCTCCTCCCCCTCCTTTTTGCTTGGCCTTGACTCTCACTTCCTGCCCCACTCCTGGCCCAGCCAGTTTGGGCAGTGCCTAGGGAGCCCAGAGACCCAGTTCTTCCCAGGGGCCAGCCCCGCCCTCCCTGGCCTTGGGGGTTGAGGGCCGCCCAGGTGTCAGCCTGCTCCTCATCCATTCCACTTCCCTCTCTCCTACTCCTTGTCATCTTCCTTCCAGGCCCAGCCCTTATCCACCATCAGTTCCAGGCTCCAAGGCCTCTTTTTCCTGCTCTCTCTCTCTCAGTCTCTCGCCCACTCCATCCCAAACTTCTCTCCAAATCAGGGTTGAACCCCTTCCAGCCCTTCACAATGCCAGGTGTTCCCCAAGCTCTTTCTCACCCCTGTGCCAAAGAAGGGTCCTAATTCAGCCAGGCTGACCTGAGGGCCCAGGACAAGAAACTGGGAACTGGATCCCAAACTACTCGGAGGTGACTGACCCTGTTAGGACCATCCCATGAAAATCAAAGTGCCAGGTTTTTTTCTGTGAGCTTTGACTGGAGAAATCCAAATCAGAGCCTTCCCTCCTAGGCTCACCCAGGCATATCAGAGTGGGCAGTTAGAGGCCCATGTCCCCCGAGTGTTCGGAAGGGAACTGAATCCCATGAGGTGGCCAGGCCCTGCCAGTAGCTCCCGCAAAGGCCCGGGTGCCCCGGGTCTCAGAAGTCTCTGGCCTCCTGCCTACCACTTACTATGCAGCCATAGCTGCTCAAACGAAGCAGAAGAACTTCTTCCAGCGGCAGCGGGAGAGGGTGCGCACACCTTTGGCATTCAGTTTCTTCTCCAGCCGGGCTTTGTGCTCTATGGCACTGAGAATGGCCGAGTCAAATACTTCCTTCAGGTTCTTCTGCGTCAAGGCTGAGCACTCCAGGTAGCAGCAGGCTCGGATCTTCTCGGCCAGACCCTGAGCCTGGGGTTGGGGCACGGGGCCCTCCCGGCCCCCCTGGTCCAGCTGAATCAGTACGTTGACATCGTCCCTCAGGTCGGCCTGGGTGCCCACCAGCAGAACAGGCGCCTGGGGGTTGTGCGTGCGGATCTCGGGCAGCCATTTCTCTGTGATGTTTTGAAAGGAGCTGGGCTGCACCACGCTGAAGCACGCCAGGAAGACATCGGTATCCGGGTAGCAAAGGGAACGAAGTCGGTCAAAATCCTCCTGGGGTGAGAAGGCCAGGTTGGTAAGGATTAGCCCCCACCCCGCTACAGGGAATCCATTTCTCACCCGGGGCTGGAAACCTGAGATTCCAAGAGCCCAAGGCTTTCTCCATTCTTGCTCCATGTGGGGTCCTCCCAGCCTCCAGCCCACCTCCCCGCAGATCAGTAGAAGCCGCGCCCAGCTTCTCACCTGTCCGGCTGTGTCCCAGAGCTCAATGCGCACCGGGGCTCCATCCACCAGGACTTGCACTGCAGGGGCGGGGCGGGGAGAGCCTGAGTTAGGAAGGGCGTCCCGGGCCACACCAGCGCCACCTCGGGGCCTGCTCCAGTCTCCTCCCTGGGGTCCTCTGCGCCTCCCGCCGCGACGCCCGCCCCAGCTCCCGTGTGCACAGCCCCGCCGCAGCCACGCGGCCGCCTGGGCGATTGAACGTACGTACCGGAGAAGGTGTCCAGCGCAGTGGGCCGGTAGCGCGCGGGGTACCCATTGCAGGTGTAGCTGACGATGAGGCTGCTCTTGCCCACGGCACCGTCGCCCACCAGCACGCACTTGATGCCCAGCTCTTGGGGCGCGCTACGCCGCCGCGGGGGAGGGGTCGGGGTCCGGAGTGGGGGCGGCTCGGCCTCGCTCAGCTCCCGCGGCGGCATGGCCCGCTCTGGGGGCAGCAGAGGGGCCAGCCCGGGACTCGGCTTCGCTGCGCTGGGTGAAGCAGGTCCCGCTGGCTGCCTCTGACTGAGTGGGTCCAGGCTGGGCGCGTCGGCCCAGCGCTACCAGCGGGTTTGTGTAGGGCCCCGCCCACCTCATCTACATGTCTCAGGCGGCCCTGGACCCCACCCACCGGCGAAGACCTCCCGCGGCCGGCGACCTAAGAGGCCCGGCGAGGAGGAGGAAAACCCCGGGAGGAGGAAAGGCAGGCAGAATGCTGAAGCCCCAAGAATCACGTAGGTACAAGGACAAAGAATCGTCAAATGAGAATACCAAGAAGAGACAGACATCCATGATTTATTGTTAGGAGGAAGAAGCAAGTTGCAGAACATGTAATAGAGTATGTTCAGGTTAAACAAATGTGCAAATTGAACCTTGTTCAACTTACAACAAAAAAACTCTATACATATGTTTGCATGAGTATTAAAAAGTTGGGATAATTTTATTAATGAAATAATTTTTTTTTTTAATATAGAGGCTAGGAGCAGTGGCTTATGCCTGTAATCCCAGCGTTCTGGGAGGCTGAGCCAGGAGGATCACTTGAGTCCAGGAGTTCAAGGTCACAGTGAGCTATCATAATGCCATTACGCTTCAGCTTGTGTGACAGATTCTAAAAACAAACAAACAAACAAAAAACCTGTTGACCCCCGAACAAGTGGGAATTATTGGCGAGAAACCCTGTGCAGTCAGTCGAAAATCCCTATATAACTTTTGACTCCCCCAAAATTTAACTATTAATAGCCTGCTGTTGCCAGACTCCATGGCTGACGCCTGTAATCCCAGCACTTTGGGAGGCCGAGGTGGGTGGATCACCTGAAGTCAGGAGTTTGAGGCCAGCCTGGCCAACATGGTGAAACCCTGTCTCTATTAAAAATACAAAACATTAGCCAGGTGTGGTGGCAGATACCTTTAATCCCAGCTACTCAGGAGACTGAAGCAGGAGAATCACTTGAACCTGGGAGGTGGAGGTTGCAGTGAGCCAAGATTGGGCCACTCCACTCCAGCCTGGGTGACCGAGTGAGACTCTGTCATAAAAAACAAAAACAAAAAACCCAAAAAACAAAAAGTAGCCAAGCATGGTGGTGTGCATCTGTAATCCCAGCTGCTCAGGAGGCTGAGGTGGGAGGATGGCTTGAACCTGGGAAGCGGAGGTTGCAGTGAACTGAGATCACGCCATTGCACTCCAGCCTGGGCAACAGAGGCAGACTTTGTCTCAAATAAATAAATAAATAAATAAATAAATAAATAAATAAATAAAAAATAGACTGGGCGCAGTGGCTCACGCCTGTAATCCCAACATTTTGGGATGCCAAGGTGGGCAGATCACGAGGTCGGGAGATCCAGACCATCCTGGCTAACACGGTGAAACCCCGTCTCTACTAAAATTACAAAAAATTATCCAGGCATGGTGGCGGATGCCTGTAGTCCCAGCTAATCGGGAGGCTGAGGCAGGAGAATGGCGTGAACCTGGGAGGCGGAGCTTGTAGTGAGCCGAGATCGTGCCACTGCACTCCAGCCTGGGCGACACAGCAAGATGCTGTATCAAAAAAAAAAAAAAAAAAAAAAAAGGCCAGGCGACATGGCTCACACCTGTAATCCCAGCTAATTTTTGTATTTTTAGTAGAGACAAGGGTTCACCATGCTGGCCAGGCTGGTTTTGAACTCTTGACCTCAGGTGATCCACCCACCTCGGACTCCCAAAGTGCTAGGATTACAGGTATGAGCCACCACGCCCAGGAGGATTATCATATTTTTAAACTTTTTTCTTCTGACCTGTATCAGAAAGTTAAAATCATCATAAAGGTCTGCACCCTTGTGGTCTTCAGTTGGGTAGGCTGAGGAGGAGGAAAAGGGGTTGGTCTTGCTGCCTCAGGGGTGGCAGAGGTGGAGAAGGTGGAAGGGGAGGCAGTAAAGGCAGGCACACTTGGTGTAACTTTTATTTATTTTTAGAGATGTGGTCTTGATCTGTTGCACAGGCTGGAGTGCAATGACGCGAGCACAGCTCACTGCAGCGTCCGAACTCCTGGCCTCAAGCAATCCCGCCCCAGCCTTCCAAGTGGCTGGGATTACAGGCATGCACCACCAGGTCCGGCTAAATTTTTTTTTTTTTTTTTTTGAGTCGGAGTCTCGCTCTGTCGCCCAGGCTGGAGTGCAGTGGCCGGATCTCAGCTCACTGCAAGCTCTGCCTCCCGGGTTCGTGCCATTCTCCTGCCTCAGCCTCCCGAGTAGCTGGGACTACAGGCACCTGCCACCTCGCCCGGCTAGTTTTTTGTATTTTTTAGTAGAGACGGGGTTTCACCGTGTTAGCCAGGATGGTCTTGATCTCCCGACCTCGTGATCCGCCCGTCTCGGCCTCCCAAAGTGCTGGGATTACAGGCGTGAGCCACTGCGCCCGGCCCCGGCTAAATTTTTTTACATTATTTTTTTGTAGAGACAGTCTTGCTTTTTTGCCCAGGCTGGTCTTGAACGCCTGGCTTCAAGCGATCCTCAGTCCTCACCCTCCCAAAGTGCTGGGATTAAAGGCATGACCTACCACATCCAGCCCTCAGTGTAACTTTTATTGAAAAAATTCTGCCTATAAATGGACCTGTACAGTTCAAACCCATGTTGTTCAAGGGTCAGCTGTATACAGATCATGAGAGAGGCAGAGAAACTCAAGTGTGAATACAGCAGGCAGGAATGTACTGTACTCCTTTTCAGAGGAGAGCTTTCTCTAGACTCAGCCTGAAGGCAAGCTTTGAACACTTTCACTCCCCTCAGCTAAAGGAACTCAGGGTGCTGAGAAGCTACCTGGGGAGGATATTCAAGGACAATTTCTCATTTGAATATTTTATAAATCCTCAGATACCTAATATTATCTTCATCATCAAAAGCACATAATAATTACCTATCTGCAGATGCTGTTCTGGGCCACCCACTGCCCTTGCCCTAGAAGGAGTTTGCAGACTGAGACAATATCTCCCAGGTAGCCCTAGGAAGGTCACCTGGAGAGCAAATGAAGTGTAGCCTGATGCTAATTTTGTCTCTTATTGCAACCAGGCCAAGGGACACCAGGCCCAGAATCCTTTATCTGATCTCTGACCCTTTCATCTCAGCCTATGCAAAGACCACAGAAAACACCGTCACCTTCAGAGAGTCAGCCATTCATGAGTTTTGGGAAAGGAGAGTGTTGGGAGGGGGAGGGGCAGTGAATATGAAAAGAGATAATTCTGTTTCCCCAAGAGCTGGTAGTGTAAAAGCCATAAATCCGTCTGGGGACGGTGGCTCACACCTGTAATCCCAGCACTTTGGGAGGCTGAGGTGGGTGGATCACTTGAGATGAGAAGTTCAAGATCAGCCTGGCCAACATGGTGAAACTCCATCTCTACTAAAAATGCAAAAATTAGCCGGGTGTGGTGGTGGGCGCCTGTAATCCCAGCTACTTGGGAGGCTGAGGCACAAGAATCGCTTGAACCTGGGAGGTAGAGGTGGCAATGAGCTGAGATCGTACCACCGCACTCCAGACTGGGTGATAGAGTGAGACTCAGTCTCAAAAAATAAAAATAAATAAAAATAAGCCATAAATCCAAACCAAATCTTTACATCTCTTAGAAAAAGTCACAGGTTCCCTGATTTTTCTTTTCCTTTCCTTTCCTTTCTTTTCCTTTCCTTTCTTTTCCTTTCCTTTCCTTTCCTTTCCATTCCATTCCATTCCATTCCATTCCATTCTTTTCTTGTTGCCAGGGTCTTGCTCTGTGGCCCAGATTAACAGATTCAACCTCAGCTCACTGTAACCTTCACCTCCCAGGTTCAAGCGATTCTCCTGCCTCAGCCTCCCAAGTAGCTGGGACTACAGGTGCATGCCACCACATCTGGCTAATTTTTATATTTTTGGTAGAGACAGGGTTTCACCATGTTGGCCGGGCTGGTCTTGAACTCCTGAGCTCAAGTGATCTGCCTTCCTCGCCTTCCAAAGTGCTGAGATTTCTTGTTTTCTCTTTTTGAGCCCAAAGGAGAGGACAACAGCTAGAAAGTTGACTTAATCATTAAAATCTTGACTATGGGGATGGGGAAATTATAGGAGCTCCAGTAACCACTTCTACATGCCAGTGTCTTCATCCTACATGCCATACCTCTGGATGTCTGGGGATGCTAATAATTCCTAATTGTAGCCCCAAGTCTCAAAAACTTATCAGACACATTCACATAAGTTTATTCATCTAGCAAGTGAAAGAGGCCTTACCTGTTGTCCTGCCTTTGTATTCCTCTAGAAAGCCCAAAAGCTGTTGTATTTGCTCTCCTGGAAAAGGAGTCTCATTTTAAAAGACCTGGACATCAGGAGACCTGTCCCAGTGTTCCCAGTTCTTCAGCTCACTAGCTGTGTGATGGCTACAAAATCACTTCATCTGTCTCAGTGCTATAAAATGACAGGTGAAACATGTTTATCTCTGAAAGCCCTTCTGGTGCTAGCAGTCTGTGATTCAGGGATCCCAGGGAAGCTGCCCCAGCCCAGGTGTCTGGGACAGAATTACTACACACACACATACACACACACACACACACACACACACACACACACACGCTCTTCTTTGCAGTACTCTTGTCCTTTTACCTGGGTTTTAATAATAGTTTAATTATAGCTATAAATTGAGGGTAATCCTGTTTCATCCTTTCTACAGGCAGGAGGGGTATAAATTGGGGGAGGTGTCTGCTTGGGCACAGGTAAAAGCCCTGACGTGGACTGAGACAGGTCATTATTTTCTGGCCGCTTGGGTGGGGACACTTTCCAACCTAGGTCCCTCTGTCTAAGCTGGTTTAGGGACAGTTTTGTCAGCAACAGGGGGAGGGAGGAGACAACTTAGGGAGCTGATGAGTCACCTGTTTCTCAGAGAAGGACTTGCTGGGGAAGTTTGCAATTCTGGCTGCTACTGCTGGGAAACTCCCCTCCTAAGGGTAGGCTGCCGCCTGCCAGATCTTCTGCCCCAACTTCCAGCTAGACACACATTTGCTAGGATTAAAACTTGGCCCTGACATTCTCCATGGAGAAATAGCAGATTCTAGGACTGGGGCAGGAAATATGCAAGTCTATACCAATATAAATAAATAATTAAATACATAAATAAATGAGACATGCCGGGCCTGGTGGCTCATTCCTTCAATCTCAGCACTTTGGGAGGTCAAGGCAGGAGGATGCTTGAATCCAGGATTTCAAGACCAGCCTGGACAACATGGCAAAACCCAGTCTCAAAAAAAAAAAAAAAAAAAAAAAAAAAATGGAGCGTGGTGGCATGCACCTGTAGTCCCAGCTACTCAGGAGGCTGAAGTGGGAGGATCACCTGAGCCTGTGAGGTTGAGGCTGCAGTGAGCCTCTGCACTTCAGCCTGTGTGACAGAGTGAGATTCTGCACCCCCTATCCACCCCCCACAAAAAAAAGGCAAAAAAGAAGTAGTTGATTTAAAAAAAAACCCAAAACTAAAAAACTCAACCATAGCCCTGACATTGAATCATAGCAGTAATATCTTGCCTCCAAAATGTCCATCACAGCTGTATGTGGCTTTAGACTTGTAAAGTGCTGCAGTCTGCCCTATCTCATAAGAACTAAGTGACACGGCTTGGGAGGGGGTGTGTCTGAGAAGGTGTGGCTGTGTGTGTGTGTGTGTGTGTGTGTGTGTGTGGCTATTCTCATTTTATCAGTGAGTACAGGGGACCTGCCTTAAGATGAAAGAAACTAGTAAGTGGCAGTCTGTTCCAGAGTGAACAAGCAAGCCACAGGTCCACCCTCAGGCATGGTCAAGTTTTTTGTTTTTTGTTTTTTTTTAAGATAGAGTCTAGCTCTGTTGGCCAGGCCAGAGCACAATGGCAAGATCTTGGCTCACTACAACCTCTGCCTCCTGGTTCAAGCGATTCTCCTGCCTCAGCCTCCCAAGTACCTAGGATTACAGGCATGGATCACCACGCCCAGCTACTTTTTGTACTTTTAGTAGAGATGAGGTTTCACCATGTTGACCAGGCTGGTCTCGAACTCCTGATCTCAGGTGATCCACCAGCCTCAGCCTCCCAAAGTGCTGGGATTACAGGCATGAGCCACTGCGCCTGGCCAGTGTATTTTTGTTAATCCCATATCTTAAGTTTCCTGAAAACATTGGGATGCCTACAGAAAAACCTGGACAAGAATAAACCAAAAGAAATCAACTCCTAGGCCGGGAGCAGTGTCTCACACCTGTAATCCCAGCACTTTGGGAAGCCCAGGCGGGTGGATCACGAGGTCAGGAGATCAAGACCAGCCTGGCTAACATGGTGAAACCCCATCTCTACTAAAAATACAAAAAATTAGCCGGGCATGGTGGCATGCGCCTGTAGTCCCAGCTACTCAGGAGGCTGAGGCAGGAGAATGGCGTGAACCCAGGACGTGGAGCTTGCAGTGAGCCGAGATCATGCCACTACACTCCAGCCTGGGCAACAGAGCAAGACTCTATTTCAAAAAAAAAAAAAAAGAAAAAGAAACCAACCCCCCCACCCCACCACCAATTATTCTGCTGCCAAATAAGGGATTAACAAAAGAACACCAAGGACAGGTGCGGTGGCTCACACCTGTAATCCCCAGCACTTTGGAGGCCGAGGCAGGCAGATCACTTGAAGTCAGGAGTTCGAGACCAGCCTGGCCAACATGGCGAAACCCCGTCTCTACTAAAAACACAAAAATTAGCTGGGCATGGTGGCATGCACCTGTAATCCCAGCTACTCAGGCAGCTGATGTAGGAGAATCCCATGAACCTGGGAGGCAGAGGTTACAGTGAGCTGAGATCGTGCCACTGCACTCCAGCCTGGGAGACAGAGCAAGACTCCATCTCAAAAAAATTAAAAACAAAAACAAAAGAACACCAGAGGTGGGGGAAAGTTCTTCCAAGAGCTCCATCCGGAGAGAGGTTGTTTGTGAGCGAATGCCCCTCACGGTGTTTTTCTGTTTCTTCTGCATACTCCAGTCCAAGACCCCCAAAATCAGGCCTGCTGCCTAAGATGAGCTCAGAGACTGAGATGGGCGGGTCAGAAAACTTTGAAATAAAAACAGAATTCAAGAAAAAGAATTTTATATTTAACACTTGCTTACCAACATACTGATCATAATAATTATATATTATATATAACAATATAATAATTATCTTATACTGATATGATACAATAATAATAATATAATAACTTGACTACCCACTTTCTGAACTTTCAGTGGAAATTGGACCACCATAGGTTTTTCTCTGCCTTTTTCTTTATTTTATGTATTTTATTTATTTTCTTTGTTGAGACAGGGTCTTGCCGTGTCACCCAGGCTGGAGTACAGTTCTGTGATCAGGGCTCACTGTACCCTCAACCTCCCAAGCTCAAGCCATCCTCCTGCCTCAGCCTCCTCAGTATGTGGCACCACAGGTGCATGCTACCACACCTGTCTAACTTTTTAATTTTTTGTAGAGGCTGGGTCACCCTATGTTTCCCAGGTTGTTCTCAAACTCCTGGGCTCAAGCAATCCTCCTGCCTCAGCCTCCCAAAGTTCTGAGATTATAGGGGTGAGCCACGACACCCAGCACCACATATTTTTCTCTATTTCCATGTGCTTTTGTCCTCGGAGGGAGTTTGTGGCAAATTTACCCAACTGCGCTGAGTTTGCCCCATGGTGCTGCTGGTCAACCCTCCAAGTCCATTTCCTCAGTCCCCACACCCTCTAGACCACCCTTGGGCTCAGGCTGGCTCCTGGGCTTCTGTCCTGTCTTCCCTGCTCCCTCACACCCAGCCTTGGCCTCCGCTTCTCCCTTCATTTCTCTCCACCTCTCCATCCAGCTGATCCTACTGCTACTGTCCCCCTCCAACCTCTCTTTCCGCTCAGACCTTGCACCCAAGCCCCAGCTTTTTGAAATGCCTGCAAGAGTTGCCACCTAAAACGTTCATCTAAAAAAATTCCCGGCCGGGTGCGGTGGCTCAAGCCTGTAATCCCAGCACTTTGGGAGGCCGAGACGGGCGGATCACGAGGTCAGGAGATCGAGACCATCCTGGCTAACACGGTGAAACCCCGTCTCTACTAAAAAATACAAAAAACTAGCTGGGCAAGGTGGCGGGCGCCTGTAGTCCCAGCTACACGGGAGGCTGAGGCAGGAGAATGGTGTAAACCTGGGAGGCGGAGCTTGCAGTGAGCTGAGATCCGACCACTGCACTCCAGCCTGGGCGACAGAGCGAGCGAGACTCCGTCTCAAAAAAATAAAAAATTAAAAAAAAAAAAATTCCCCTACTAACTTCCTTATTTTTTCTTATTTTTATTTTTATTTTTGAGACAGAGTCTGGCTCTGTCACCCAGGCTGGAGTCCAATGGTGCAATCTCAGCTCACTGCAACCTCTGCCTCCCAAGTTCAATTGATTCTCCTGCCTCAGCCTCCCATGTAGCGGGGATTACAGGTGCACGCCACCACTCCTGGTTAATTTTTGTATTTTTAGTAGAGAGGGGGTTTCACCATGTTGGCCAGGCTGGTCTCAAACTCCTGAACTCAGGTGATCCTCCCACCTCAGCCTCCCAAAGTGCTTGGATGATGGGTGTGAGCCACCACCGCACCCAGCCTGTTTATTCTCTTGATCGACATTTGACTTGTTTCCAGTTGCAGCTACTACGAATAATGCTGCTATGAACATTCATGTACAAATCTTTGTGTGGACATATTATTTTCATTTCTCTTGGGTAAATACTCAGGTGTTGAATTGCTGGGTCATGAGATAAATATGCATGTTAAGTGGCTGTTAGTAGCTGTACCATTTTCTGTTGCCACCAGCATTTTATGACACCTCCATTTCCCCACAACATCACAACACTTGGTATTGTTGGTTTTTAATGTTTTGGCGCCAGGTACAGTGGCTCATGCCTATAATCCCAGCACTTTGGGAGGCTGAGGTGGGCAGATCTCAAAAAAAAAAAAATTAATTAAAAAAATTTTGGATTTTGTTGTTGTTGTATTGTTGCTGTTTATTTTATTTTATTTGTTTTTTTGAGACTGAATCTCACTCCGTCACCCAGGCTGCAGTGCAGTGGTACAATCTCGGCTCACTGCAACCTCCATGTTCTGTGTTCAAGCAATTCTCCTGCCTCGGCCTCTTGAGTAGCTGGTAGTAAAGACGCACACCACCATGCCTGGCTAATTTTTGTATTTTTAGTAGAGATGGGGGTTTCACCATGTTGGTCAGGCTGGTCTCGAACTTCTGACCTCGTGATCCTCCCGCCTTGGCCTCCCAAACTGTTGGAATTACAGGTGTGAGTCACCATGCCTGGCCTGCTGTTGCTTTTTATTATTATTGTTATTATTATTATTATTATTATTCTTAGGCCTGCTGTTGCTTTTAATACTAAATCTCATCATTTTTTAAAAGCTTGAAAACAGGCTGGGCACAGTGGCTCATGCCTATAATTCCAACACTTTGGGAGGCCGAGGCAGGAGGATTGCTTGAACCCAGGAGTTCTAGACTAGCCTGGGAAATATAGCAAGATTCCATTTCAGTTACTTTTTTGAGTTTAAAACAGTCTCTGCAAGAGGTCATGTGGATGAATATATAGTTAAGTTTAACTCATAAATACACGTGTGATATAGTGTGTGCATGTGACGCACATTAACATGCCAAGTCATGCATTCATTCAGCAGGCACTTCCCAAGTACTTACAGTGTGTCAGGCCTTACGATCTAAAAGGTTGTCAGGGCTGGAAGCAGGATGAGAAGTGGCTATTAGATTTCACATTAATCAGATGAGGATCCGTAGCTTCAACATCTTTTGAAATGTCTTCTAGACTAAAGGATAGGTAAGAAGCATAGCACCCAGGTCTGAGGCAGTGCTCTGAAAACCATTACTTCCTGAGCACTGACCACAAAGATCTCTAAATGGACCACAACAAGGGTTTGGCTTTTTTTTTTTAAGACAGAGTTTCGCTCTTGTTGCCCAGGCTGGGGTGTAATAGCATAATCTTGGCTCACTGCAACCTCCACCCCCTGAGTAGCCGGGATTACAGGTGTGCACCACCATGCCCGGCTAATTTTTGTATTGTTAGTAGAGACAGGGTTTCACCATGTTGGTCAGGCTGGTCTTGAACTCCTGACCTCAGGTAATCCACCCACCTCGGCCTCCCCAAGTGCTGAGATTACAGGAGTGAGCCACTGCACCGATCCGGGTTTGGCTTTTAGAGAATCACAGAATGTAAGAGATGGTTAAGTTCCCCCTTCACAATTTACAGCTGAGAAGAGAAAAGCGTAGCTCAGAAGGGGTACGGGACTTGTTCAATGGCGTTGGCTGAGTTGGGTTTCATATCTGAAAACAAGAGGGGCCTTAAGAGCTTGGCCAAGGAGGCCACCGGAGAAACAGCATGGAGAATGCTAGTGGTGAGAGCAAAAACCAGTGGAGTGAGGGTGGGGCTCCTGGCAGATGTGGTGCTGCCACAAAGCATTGACCCCCAATTCCCATGCTCCCTAAAGCAGCTTATAAACTGACAACTCAAACATTTCATCTTTTTTTTTTTTCTTTGAGATGGGGTTTTGCCCTGTCACCCAGGCTGGAGTGCAGTGGCATGATCTCAGCTCACTGTAGCCTTGACCTCCTGGGCTCAAGCCATCCTCCCACCTCAGCCTCCCGAGTAGCTGAGACCAGGCGTGTGCCACCACGCCTGGTTCTTTTTTTTTTTTTTTTTTTGTAGAGATGGGGTCTTACTATGTTGCCCAGGCTGGTCTGGAACTCCTGGTTTCTTTCTTTCTTTGTTTATTTGTTTGTTTTGAGACAGAGTCTCGCTCTTGTTGCCCAGGCTGGAGTGCAATGGTGCAATCTCTGCTCACTGCAACCTCTGCCTCCCGGCTTCAAGCGATTCTCCTGCCTCAGCCTCCTGAATAGCTGGGAATACAGGTGCCCACTACCAACCCCAACTAATTTTTGTACTTTTAGTAAAGACGGGGTTTCACCATGTTGGCCAGGCTGGTCTCAAACTCCTGACCTCAGGTGATCTACCTGCCTTGGCCTCCCAAAGTGCTGGGATTACAGGTGTGAGCCACCATGCCCGGCCACTCCTGGTCTTAAGTGATCCTCTTGCCTCAGCCTCCCAAAGCCTTAGGGTTCCAGGTATGAGCCTGTGGTGGAGTGGTGTGTGGTGAGCTTCTCCTAAAGCAGGGGCAGGGAAGTAGAAATGCAAGGGGACCTGCCATTTGTTATCAGGTACCTAGACCTGCTGGTCACCTTTAGGAAAGAACCCAACGCAGTTGAGGATCTGGAAACTGATTCACTTAAAATAATTTCTACCCTGTGTCCCTTGGGACACCCGTGCATTCCCCTAAGGATGTGTGAACCCCTGTTTGAGGACCCCTGGCTTAAGGATGCTCTCATTTCCAACCTAGACAAGGGAGGCCACTGGGCCTGCAGCCCTGAGGGCAGCGGGGGATGAAAGAGGGCAGCTTGGCTAGAAGTTCCCTCAGTGAGAGAAGGGATGACAGTGGCGGGGAGGGGATACTTTTTGAGAACTGGGACTATTCAGGTAGGTTTAGACACATGCGGAAGGGAGCCAGACAGGAGGGAGAAGAAAGAAGGGAGTGGAGAGCTGTTCTGAACAGGTCAAGAGTCTTCTTTCCTTCAGCATATTTTAGCGAAAGCCAACAATTGTGCCAGGCCCTGTGCTAGGAAGTGGTGTGCTAGAGACACTTGTCCCTGTCTGGTGAGAATTAGAGAAGGCAGGGGCCTAATCCTGGCAAAGGGAGGAGTATCAGGGAAGCCATTCTAGAGGGAGCAAATCCTCAACACCAGATACTCTAATATCCAAATGGGTGTGGTGCATTTTGGAAACATCCTTAGATCAGCATGACTGGGGCTCTGAGCAATGAAAACAGATGGAATTTAACAGGGGATGGGGCAAAGGACTGCTAGGTTTTCTTTCTTAGTCTTTTTTTTTTTTTTTTTTTTTTTGAGACAGCAGGCTCACTCTGTCACACAGGCTGGAGTGCAGTGGCACAATCTCAGCTTACTGCAACGTCTGCTTAGCGATTCTTCAGGCTCAGCCTCCTGAGTAGCTGGGACTACAGGTGTGCACCACCATGCCTGGCCAGAATGCCAGAATTCCAAAGGATTTATGCAGATACTTCACCCTCAAGGAAGCAAAAACTCCCACCCTTAAGTGTAGGGTGTGTAGTGACTTCCTTCCAAACAGTACAGCATGGAGAGGAGGGAAAAGAGTAACTCTGTAGTGGAGATTCCTGACAAGCACTATCTTGGTCAGGTGATCAATACCAATGGTGATAAGTCATGTTGATAGTGTGTATCCTCGATATAACAGAGAGGTATTGATAACGGTTCTTTATCTCCCCAAAGCCATAAATAGCCCTAGTCTAAACATGAAAAAAAAAATTAGATGAATTCCAACAGAGAGCATTCAACAAAATACTTGCCTAGAACTCAAAATTATCAAGGTAATCAAAACAAGGAACATCTGAAAAACTTAAACACTGCCAGTCAAGAGCAGTTCAAGGAGACATGACAACTGTTTTTCCCTGTACATAACCTGTGATAAAGTTTAATTTATAAATTAGGTCCACTGTGAGGTTAACAACAATAATAATATAGGACAATTATAACAACAGACTGTAATAAAATTTATGTAGGCTGGATGAGTTGGCTTACGCCTGTAATCCCAGCACTTTGGGAGGCCGAGGCAGGCAGATCACCCGAGGTTGGGAGTTTGAGACCAGCCTGACCAACATGGAGAAACCCCGTCTCTACTAAAAATACAAAATTAGCTGGGCAGGGTGGCGCATGCCTGTAATCCCAGTTACTCTGGAGGCTGAGGCAGAAGAATCACTTGAACCCGGGAGGCAGAGGTTGTGGTGAGCAGAGATTGTGCCATTGCACTCCAGCCTGGGCAACAAGAGTGAAATTCCGTCCCAAAAAATAAAAAATAAAAATAAAATAAAAATAAAAATAAAAGTTATGAGGCCGGGTGTGGTGGGTCACACCTGTAATCCCAGCACTTTGAGAGGCTCAGGCGGCCAGATCACCTGAGGTCACGAGTTGGAGACCAGCCTGGCCAACATGGTGAGACCCCGTCTCTACTAAAAGTACTAAAATTAGCCAGGCATGGTGGTGAGTGCCTGTAGTCCCAGCTACTCGGGAGGCTGAGGCAGGAGAATTGCTTGAACCCGGGAGGTGGAGGTTGCAGTGAGCTGAGAACATGGCATAGCACTCTAGCCTGGGCAACAGAGCAAGACTCCATCTCAAAAATAAATAAATAAATAAATAAATAAATGTTATGTGAATGTGGTCTCTCGCTCTCAAAATATATTATTGTATTATCCACACCTATTTTCAGACTGCCATTGACTGCAGGCAACTGAAAGCCTGGAAAGCAAAACTACAGATAAGGGGGAACTGCTGTACTTCAAAGGGACATAAGCATCAATGAAAGAGCTTCCAGCAGGGTGCAATGGCTGATGCCCATAATCCCAGCACCTTGAGAGGCCAAGGCGGGAGGATCCTGAGGTCGGAAGATGGAGACCATCCTGGCCAACATGGTGAAACCTGTCTCTACTAAAAATACAAAAATTAGCTGGGCGTGGTGGCACGCACCTGTAGTCCCAGCTATTCAGGAGGCTCAGGCAGGAGAATCGCTTGAACCAGGGAGGTGGAGGTTGCAGTGAGCCGAGATTGCGCCACTGCACTCCAGCCTGGTGACAGAGACAGACTCTGTCTCAAAAAAAAAAAAAAAAAAGAAAAGAAAAAAGAAAGAGCCTCCAGTGGCCAAAACAGGAATAATCTGAGCAATAATAGAAAGTAGTATTGGTGGGTTCTAGAAGTTAAAAATAAAAAAATTAAAATAGACCTGGGGCAGTGGCTCATGCCTGTAATCCCAGCACTTTGGGAGGCCGAGGAGGGTGGATCACCTGAGGTCAGGAATTCGAGACCAGCTTGGTTGGGTAAAACCCTGTCTCTACTAAAATACAAAACTTAGTCGGGCGTGGTGGCACGTGCCTGTAGTCCCAGCTATTCGGGAGGCTGAGACATGAGAATTGCTTGAACCCGGGAGGTGGAGGTTGCGGTGAGCCAAGATTGCACCACTGCACTCCAGCCTGGCCAACAGAGTGAGACTCGGTTTCCAAAAAAAAAAGGAAAAAAAAGAAAAAAATGTCCATAATTCTATACTGACATAAATAAACAGAAAAAGGGTGAAAAAACTACATTTGAGAATCCTGAAGAACACTCCTTCAGCCAGGTAATCAAGAGTAAGATCAATAGTGATAAGTCAAGCTGATATGCATCCTTCATATAGTATGATTAGAATGCAGTGTGGAATGCTGGATGAGATCTTGTTCCAGAAAAAGGGCATTCAAACTAAGGGCCAGGCATGTTGGTTCATACCTGTAATCCCAGCACTTTGGGAGCCCAAAGCAGGCAGGTAGCTTGAGCTCAGAAGTTCAAGACCAGCCTGGGCAACATGGGAAAACTCTCTCTCTACAAAAAAAAAAAAATACAAAAATTAGCTGGGTATGGTGGTGTGCACCTGTAGTCCACGCTACTTGGGGGGCTGAGGCAAGAGGATCCCTTGAGCCCAGGAGGTCAAGGCTGTCAGGCCGGGCCTGGTGGCTCACAGCTCACACCCGTAATCCCCACACTTTGGGAGGCCGGGGCGAGTGGATCACCTGAGGTCAGGAGCTCAAGACCAGCCTGGCCAACATGGTGAAACCCCATCTCTACTAAAAATACAAAAATTAGTCTGGCATGGTGGCGCATGTCTGTAATCCCAGCTACTCGGGAGGCTGAGGCAGGAGAATCACCTGAACCCGGGAGGCGGAAGTTGCAGTGAGCCACATCAAACTACTGCACTCTAGACTGTGCGACACAGCAAGACTCTGTCTCAAAAAAACAAAAACAAAAAAAGAAAAAAGAAAAAAGGCTGCAGTGAGCCATGACTGAGCCAGTGCACTACAGCCTGGGCTACAGAGTGAGATCCTGTCTAAAAAAAAGAAAAAAACAAAAAACAAACAAAAAAAAACACTAAGGAAATTTGAATAGAATATGAACGTCAGTTAATAATAATATGCCAATATTAGTTCATTAATTTTAATGATGGCACCATACTAATGTAAGATGTTCATAATAAAGGAGATTGCACATGAGGTATACAGGAACTCTCTGAACTATCTTCTCAATTTTTCTGTAAATTTTAAATTGTTTCAAATTGAATTTTTTTTTTTTTTAATAGAGACAAGTTCTCACTATGTTGCCCAGGCTGGTCTTGAACTCCTTGACTCAAGCGATCCTCCTGCCTCAGCCTCCCAAACTGCTGGGATTACAGGTGTGAGCCACTGCACCCAGCCAGAAAATTTATTTTTAATTAAGTCAATTAAACCATTCCTTTTAATCTTGGTCTTAACTAAGTCAACAATTACTACTGGTAGTTAACTTGTATAGAGCATTTTGTATTGAGGCACAGCTTTGGGTGATTTGCATAATATGCTATTATACTCACAATACTCACCTTACAAATATAGAAACTGAGACATTAGGGAGCTCCTTCGTGCAACTGTTTAACAACTGTTTATGAGTGAGTGAGTGAGTGACTGTCCTGGAAGAGTTTGCCCATGGTCTGGGCTCCTCCAGGAAGTGCCCTGCAGGTGTCTCATGTGCGGCTGTCCAGGCTGAGCTCAATCAAGTGACCTCCACCCCTCTTCACCCGAATCCTTCTCCCCACCATTACGTCACTGCCACCATCTGCCAGGTTTCCCCAGGAGTCATCCTGCACTCTTCTGTCACCTCTCAAATCTAACTTGACACTAAGTCCTGGGGGCCCTTCCTCAGAAAGTTCTCCCCAGCCTATGCTCTTTCTCCTCTTTGGGTCCTCACTGCTTCTCCTTTGCCTCTGCTCGTGTCTCATCTGCTCTGAGGGGAACTCCACCTAAGCTACCACCCATTTTTCCAGAACCCACATCAGATACTCTCTCAACTCCAACCAAAACCTTCCCATGGCCCATTGAATACATTTGCAACCTGGCCACAGCCTGCCTCATTCCCTCCACTCCCTAGCACTCCAGTGTTTTACCCCAAAATCACACTGTTTGCAGGTCATTGCTGTTTTTCTTTCCTTTTTCCTTTTCTTCTTTTTCCTTTTTTTCTTTCTCTTTCTCACTCTTTCTTTCTTTCGTTTTTTGAGGCAGAGTCTCACTCTGTCGCCCAGGCTGGAGTGTAGTGGCACAACCTTGGTTCACTGAAACCTCTGCTTCCCAGGTTCAAGCGATTCTCCTGCCTTAGCCTCCTGAGTAGCTGGGACCACAAGCATGCACCACCACACCTGGCTAATTTTTGTATTTCTAATAGAGACAGGGTTTTGCCATGTTGGCCAGGCTGGTCTCAAACTCCTGGACTCAAGTGATCCTCCCACCTCAGCCTCCTAAAGTGCTGGAATTACAGGTGTCAGCTACCATGCTCAGCCCTGCTCTTGGTTTTCTTGAGGACTGCATGATACCTTCTCTTTTTGCCCTTAGAGGTACTACATGCTCTTCAAGTCTTAGGTCAAATTCAACTGCTTTCTTACACAGATCCTCTCTCTCACTGGCCTAGCAGTCAGCTGTTACCTGTCTCATGGCAACCGCCACAATGACTCTGAGGACTAGAGGCTGGTGCATATGTCTCTAGCTACGAGTTCCCTAAGACACCTCTGTATCTTCATGCTCAGAAATCCCTGGGTTATTTCCTGCAGTTTCTATCAAAGTAAAATGTCCACACTGCATCATTAGGGGCCCCCAAGTGGCCAGGATAAGGAAAGCCAGCTGGGCACAGTGGCTCTCACATGTCATCCCAGCTACTGGGAAGGCTGAGACAGGAGAATGGCTTGAGCCCAGGTGCTTAGATGAGCTATGATCACACCACTGCACTCCAGCCTGGGTGACAGAGCAAGATCTCTAAAAAAAGTTCTGAGGGATCCAGAGAGGCTTCAGGGAGGAGCAGGACTTGAGAGAGACTGTCAGATGAAAGTCACATTTAGAGTTTATTAAGCACATGCTCCATGTTGGGCATTATGCTATAGCAGTGAGCTTTCACATGGATCACCTCATTTACTTCTCAACACAGACCTACTAGGTAGGTATTTGTCTCTGTAGATGAGGAAAGTGAAGCTAAGAGCATCAACTGTGCAGTGTCACAGCTAGCAAGTGACTGGGCAGGAATAAGAGATACAGCTTGCCCTTGGAGATCATACATGCACTTCAAGTCTTGGGTCAAATTCAACTGCTTCCACACAGGAATCCTCTCTTTTGATGCCCTAGCAGTCATCCCTTACCTGTCTCATTGTAACTGCCACACTGATTCTGTGGCTCTCAAAGAATCCAAAGTCCAGCCTAAGGACTGAAGAATGAGTAGGTGGAGATGTACTGTGGTAATCAACGCATGAGGGAGACTGTACTGAGTCGGCCACAAACAGGATCCACCCAGGGCCTATCCCACACATCCCGAAGAGCAATGAAGCCAAACAAGGGGGTGCTGGGGACCCTTAGGCTGTAGCTGCAAGTACTCTGTGTCCCTAAGGCAGCACTCCTATGCTGACCTCCAGCTGCTGATGGGCTCTATGCGGCAGAGACAGCCCTCTGCACCTGCCAGACCTGAGGGCAGATGGCAGGTGACCTGGGGGTGAAGTGTTATGTATGGAGCAGGGCAGCTCCCTATCTGGGATCACTTTTCTTAGAGGAAGCCTCCTGCCTATTGTCCTGCTCCCGCACTTCCCTCCTGGGACCTGGCAACCTCAGGTGGGAAGGCCACATTGAGGCTGCAGGCTTGGTCAGGAGAAGCAGGACCCCGATGCGAAGGGAAATGAGGCTGGACGGCATACTTGTCACCTGCCCCAGGGCTAGTGCCCCTCAAAGCCAGAGAGCCCTCAGTAGGGCTGGTGAGAGTCACAGTTCTCCGCATGTGGCCAGAAAGTTGAGCAAGAGTAACCCAACCACAAAAGGTATGGTGCAAACCTGGAAACTTCTGAGAGCAAAGGGATACTGTTAGTTGTTAGGTGGGGGCCGCCCAGCAAAGCCAGGACGGTGCTGACCCTAGTCCAGAGTCTTCCACTTTAGCAAGGTAGAATCCATGGGCCCCAGAAGGGAACAAACTCCATCTGGGTCGCCTAAGCAGGTGGGAGAGGAAAACTCAACCAAAGTCGCACCCCAGCCCTCTCAGGTCCCTGACTGAGGGCTCCCCTCTCCACCTCAGGCTGGGTGGTCCCCGCCTTCACGCTTGCTCCCACTTGTCCCTCGTTCTTGCTGGACTTGGCAGGTATTTGTTCCCTGCTCCTCCACGCTCTCACAGCACCGTGGCCACGTCGCTGGGAACGCCCCACCAGGCCAGAGACATTTTCCGTCTGGTTCTCGGCCGCGTCCCCAGAGCCTGAACAGTGCATGGTACACTGTGGACGCTCATTCGTGGAGCAAACGCCTGATGGATAATCTGTCACTTGCTTTTCTAGTATGAATGGTCTATTTTAATGGGTCCAGCGCCTCTGCTGCCTTTTCCAGGGCGGGGAGGGTCTGTCCTCATCTCTGTGACCCCAGCTCCCAGCCCAAGTCCCGGCACAGAGTAAGTGCTCAACCACATTTTGGTAAATGAGTAAATGGAAGCGGCCCAGCAACCCTCAGCCAAAGAGCCACTGTGGGGCAGGTCAGGGCGGTTCCTGGTACAGGGTTTCCCACTAGCCTGGCCACCAGCTCTGCCGTCTCCTGGAAGCTGGGGGGCCTCTGGGTAAGGGAGAAGAGTGGCCAGGACTTCTCTGCGTGTGCCCTGTGACGGTGGGACCGAGCCAGCGACTGGATTGAGGAACGGGAGGTTCTCCCAGGCTGTTTAGAGAGGCGGGAGCGGGAGCTGGTCCGGGAGGCTGGACAGACCATGTGAGGGAGGGCAGCCTGGGCACGAAAGCCAGGGCTGGGCGGCGCGAGGCCGGTGGGGAAGGCGGGCTGAGAAAGCCGGGATTGCCTTCTGGTGTCGAAGCCTGGAACTGCAGCAGGGTCCTGGGGCTTGTGTTCGGCAGCACTCGTCACACGCCCCGCCCGCAGCCCTCGTCTCGCTTTCTGCTGGCGGGCCGGGCGACGCTGTGCGCCAGCGTACGTGGGGCTCTGAGAACCCGGAAGTTACGTTTTAGGCCCGCGTCACGGGGGCGGGAGTCAGCTGAGCTGCCGGGGCGAGGTTGGGATCACCTGGGACCGGCTGAAGGGAGCCTGTGATCTTTTGTTGGGGGTGGGGCGGCGGGGAGTAGGGTGCAAGACTGCGCCAGATTCAAGGGCGAGGACTGCCCGATTATCTCGCTGTATAAGGCAAGAGCAAGAGGATCCTCAGGATTTCACAGAGGAGGCGAAGGTTGCAGGTTCCCAGGATCTGTCAGAGGCTGGGGAGTTATAGCTTCCATTCTGGGGCGACGGGGACCCCGGGGGGGAGCCCTTTTGTAATCCCCAGACCCCGGCCAAAGGGCCCAGAGGCCGGGCACCATGGCGTCCATCCTGGATGAGTACGAGAACTCGCTGTCCCGCTCGGCCGTCTTGCAGCCCGGCTGCCCTAGCGTGGGCATCCCCCACTCGGGTAAGGAAGAGGAGGGTGCCGCTGCCCCTTTCAGCTCTCCTAGCATTTGCGTGGGAGCAGCGGGGAGGGCAGCTCCAAGAGCTCGGGGTCATCCCCTGGGCCATGCCTTCCGGGTCTAGGCCCCTGATTCTCCTCAGGCTCTCTTGGCCCCCAGCTGGTGGATAGTCGAAGTTTGAAAGAGCAACGGGAGCAGCGGCGTGATCTAGGCTCTACCGCTAGGGTCCTTTTGAGAGGGAATTGGGGCCCAGATAAGGAAGTACGCACCTATAGGGCGCAGTTGGGCTGTTGGGAGAACTTAGAATGGGCTCCCGGCTTCTGCTGATGCTTTTCCCACCAGGCCTCTTCTGGAGGTGGGAGGGAAGGAATGGGCAAAGAAACTGGTGAAGGCGGAATATTGCAGAGGAAGAAGGGAGGGTCCCAGAGGGAATTCTGTCGCGGAATAGGGGAAAATGGAGATTAAATCTTTTTGACCTTGGCTATAGCTGGGTGCAGCCTGGAGTTTGGGGACGCTTTTTGTAGAAAGTAGTGAGTCTCCCGGAGAATGAGGGCACAGGGGGCCCTGGGGAATTGTTCCAGTGAGTGGTGTTAACGAATTGCAGCTGCTTTCACTCTAGTCTTTACCCTCATTCAGTGCTCAAAATATCCCAGCACTTGCCAACTCTACACTGAGGCCCATTACCGCATGGGCAGGGAGAGGGGTAGAGAATGGGGCTATACTACTTCAGTTAAGCTGGGATTGCTGGGCCAAAGACCTGATAAGGGATAATGCCCAGACCACCAGTCCCATCCCACCCCCACCCAGCCCCATTACCGCTGGGAGCAGGTACATCATGCTGTGACAGCATCTTAAGGGTTCAAAGAATCAACCCCTCACTGCTGTCAGAGTGTGGAAAGAGCCCCAGACCTCTAATGTAAAGGTGACCAGCAAACGACTTGATATCAAACTATTCGTTAACCAAGGTCCTGGGGATAGGAATATGTCAGGAAAGTGGCGAGGAGCACTGTGGTGTTTTTTCTGCCTCTCCTTACACTTCATCTCTCTCTTCCGTAGCTAATCTTGTCATTCCTTACCTGTAGGGTATGTGAATGCCCAGCTGGAGAAGGAAGTGCCCATCTTCACAAAGCAGCGCATTGACTTCACCCCTTCCGAACGCATCACCAGTCTTGTCGTCTCCAGCAATCAGCTCTGCATGAGCCTGGGCAAGGATACGCTGCTCCGGTAATCCAGGGCTCACAGAACTTAGGAGTAGGGACTAGAGAGGTGTTTGGGGACTGTTAACTCCCGGGGCCTTTCTTCTATTCCAGGCAGGTAAAGCAGTGAATTTGGAGTTTTCAGGAAATATCCTATCCCTTTCCAAAGAGAACCAATACAGGGTAGTGGTTGAGAATCTGGCCTGGCAGGGCATGGTGGCTCAAGAATCTGGCCTGGCAGGGGATGGTGGCTCACACCTATAATCTCAGCACTTTGGGAGGCCCAGACAAGAGGATCACATGAGATCAGGAGTTTGAAACTAGCCTGAGCCAAATAGTGAGACACCCATCTCTACCAAAACAAATTTTTTAAAATTAGCCAGGTGTAGTGGTGCAGTCCCAACTACTGGGGAGGCCGAGGCAAGAGGATCAGTTGAGCCCAGGAGTTCAAGGCTGCAGTGAGCTGTGTTTGCACCACTGTACTCCTATCTCTTTAAAAAAAAAAAAAAAAAAAAAAAAGCCCAGGCGCAGTGGCTCACACCTGTAATTCCAGCACTTTGGAAGGCTGAGGAGGGTGGATCACCTGAGGTCAGGAGTTCCAGATCACCCTGGCCAACATGGTGAAACCCTGTTTCTACTAAAAATGTGAAAATTAGCTGGGCGTGGTGGCGGGCACCTGTAATCTCAGCTACTGGGGAGGCTGAGGCAGGAGAATTGCTGGAACCCGAGAGCCAGAAGTTGCAGTGAACTGAGATCATGCCATTGAACTCCAGCCGGGTGACAACAGGGAGACTCTGATTTAAAAAAAAAAAAAAAGGAAAAGGAAAAAAAAAAGCTAGGAGTGTGGAGTGTAGACATAAGAGTATTGATTGCAGCATTCTTGTGGTAGGAAAAACTGGATCCAAGCTGAATGCCCATCAACAGGAAAATGGTGATTAAATTGTAGTTCAGCCATAAAATAGAATATAATGCAGCTGTTTAAAAAAAAGAATTATCCTGGCTGGGCGTGGTGGCTCACGCCTGTAATCCCAGCACTTTGGGAGGCCGAGGCAGGCAGACCACCTGAGGTCGGGAGTTCAAGACCAGCCTGGCCAACATGGAGAAACTCCATCTCTACTAAAAATACAAAATTAGCCATGTGTGGTGGCGCATGCCTGTAATCCCAGCTACTTGGGAGGCTGAGGCAAGAGAATGGCTTGAACCTGGGAGGCAGAGGTTGCAGTGAGCTGAGACCATGCCACTGCACTCCAGCCTGGGTGATAAGAGTGAGACTCTGTCTCAAAAAAAAGAAGAGTTATCCTGGAAAGCTGGGTTTGGGGGTGAAAAAAAACCAGTTAGAGCTGTATCGATTGACTAGTGGGATGTTCATGAAATATCATTAATTTACAAATTAAGACACATAGACATATATGCAATATGAAGGCATTTTTGTAATAACAGCAACAAAACCACCCTATTTGTATTATGAATATGAAAAAAGATGTTAACATGAGTTTTCTCAGTTGGGAATAACAGGAGTTTGAGAAAAAAATTAAGTCATTCTTTACACATCTTTGCATCGATTCTTTAGTTAGAACAAGCATATACTTTGGAAAGACTTTCATAAGGAGAATATAAACAGGAGTACTCCTCAAGGTTTTTGTCAGGATGGACTGAGATAATACTAGACTGATGAAGCTTTCGGCATGGGGCTTGGTATGCAAAAGTGCCCAGTAACTATGAGCTGCTCTTCGTTGCTCCCTTCTTACCCAGCGGTCTGGGATATCCCTGCCTGTCTTCCCAGATGCGCTGGAGATCTTTTGGTTTTCTCCCCCAAGTCTGATTGATTCTTCAATGGAGATTTTTTGAGCAGACAGGAAAAACTTCTCCTTAGTGATTTCTCAAAATAAGGTGAGGGAGCTTGCAGAGCTGAGAGGGTTTTTTGTTGTTTTTTTGGGTTTTTTTTTTTTTTGAGACGGAGTCTTGCTGTCGCCCAGGCTGCAGTGCAGTGGTGCCATCTCAGCTCACTGCAAGCTCCGCCTCCCAGGTTCACACCATTCTCCTGCCTCAGCCTCCCGAGTAGCTGGGACCACAGGCGCCCGGCTAATTTTTTGTATTTTTAGTAGAGACAGAGTTTCACTGTGTTAGCCAGGATGGTCTCGATCTCCTGACCTCGTGATCCGACCACCTCAGCCTCCCAGAGTGCTGGGATTACAGGTGTGAGCCACCGCGCCTGGCCTGTTCGTCTTTTTTTTTTTCCCCCTTTTTGTGGAGAACATGGTCTTGCTATATTGCCTAGGCAGGTCTCAAACTCCTGGGCTCAAGCTATCCTCTCACCTCCCTAAAAGCTGAGATAACAGGTGTGAGCCACGGCACCTGGCAAGAGAGTTCTTAAGTAGGGCCCAGGGCTACTCCATAGGCAGAGCTTCTGTATTCAGCAATTTTTTTTTTTTTTTTTGAGATAGGGTCTCACTCTGTTGGTTGGAATGCAGTGGTGCAGTCTCAGCTGACTGCAACCTCTGCCTCCCAGGCTCAGATGATCTCCCACCTCAGCCTCCGGAATAGCTGGGACCACAGGTGTGTACCACCACACCCGGCTAATTTTTTTTGTATTTTTTGTAGAGATGGGATTTCACCATGTTGCCCAGTCTGGCCTCAAACTCCTGAGCTTAAGCAATCTACCCGCCTCGGACTCCCAAAGTGCTGGGATTACAGGCCTGAGCCACTGTACCTGGCCTGTATTCAGCATTTTATGCATAGATGTAGATTTCAGGGAAGAAAGTCTATGGCTTTTATCAGATTATTAAAGAGGTTCATGATCCAAAAAAGGATCTTCCCTTCTCCAGAGTGATGGTGATGCTTGTCCCCACAGCATTGACTTGGGCAAGGCAAGTGAGCCCAACCACGTGGAGCTGGGACGTAAAGATGACGCAAAAGTTCACAAGATGTTCCTTGACCATACTGGTAAGTGACAGTGGAAATCCGAGGAGGAGGCCTCTGGTCAGTCACTGCCTGGGTAGGTGGGCTCTGAGGGTGGTGTGGGGGCCAGGAGGAGGCTGAGAGTGGGAATGGCAGCATCCACTGGGGTGCCATGCTCTCCCCACTCCAGGCTCTCACTTGCTGATTGCCCTGAGCAGCACGGAGGTCCTCTACGTTAACCGAAACGGACAGAAGGTACGGCCACTAGCACGCTGGAAGGGGCAGCTGGTGGAGAGTGTGGGTTGGAACAAGGCACTGGGCACCGAGAGCAGCACAGGCCCCATCCTGGTCGGGACTGCCCAAGGCCACATCTTTGAAGCAGAGCTCTCAGCCAGCGAAGGTGGGCTTTTCGGCCCTGCTCCGGATCTCTACTTCCGCCCATTGTACGTGCTCAATGAAGAAGGGGGTCCAGCACCTGTGTGCTCCCTTGAGGCTGAGCGGGGCCCTGACGGGCGTAGCTTCGTTATTGCCACCACTCGGCAGCGCCTCTTCCAGTTCATAGGCCGAGCAGCAGAGGGGGCTGAGGCCCAGGGTTTCTCAGGGCTCTTTGCAGCTTACACGGACCACCCACCCCCATTCCGTGAGTTTCCCAGCAACCTGGGCTACAGTGAGCTGGCCTTCTACACTCCCAAGCTGCGCTCCGCACCCCGGGCCTTTGCCTGGATGATGGGGGATGGTGTGCTGTATGGGGCATTGGACTGTGGACGCCCTGACTCTCTGCTGAGCGAGGAGCGAGTCTGGGAGTACCCAGAGGGGGTAGGGCCTGGGGCCAGCCCACCCCTAGCCATCGTCTTGACCCAGTTCCACTTCCTGCTGCTGCTGGCAGACCGGGTGGAGGCAGTGTGCACACTGACCGGGCAGGTGGTGCTGCGGGATCACTTCCTGGAGAAATTTGGGCCGCTGAAGCACATGGTGAAGGACTCCTCCACAGGCCAGCTGTGGGCCTACACTGAGCGGGCTGTCTTCCGCTACCATGTGCAACGGGAGGCCCGAGATGTCTGGCGCACCTATCTGGACATGAACCGCTTCGATCTGGCCAAAGAGTATTGCCGAGAGCGGCCCGACTGCCTGGACACGGTCCTGGCCCGGGAGGCCGATTTCTGCTTTCGCCAGCGTCGCTACCTGGAGAGCGCACGCTGCTATGCCCTGACCCAGAGCTACTTTGAGGAGATTGCCCTCAAGTTCCTGGAAGCCCGACAGGAGGAGGCTCTGGCTGAGTTCCTGCAGCGAAAACTGGCCAGTTTGAAGGCAGCCGAGCGTACCCAGGCTACACTGCTGACCACCTGGCTGACAGAGCTCTACCTGAGCCGGCTTGGGGCTCTACAGGGTGACCCAGAGGCCCTGACCCTCTACCGAGAAACTAAGGAATGCTTTCGTACCTTCCTCAGCAGCCCCCGCCACAAAGAGTGGCTCTTTGCCAGCCGGGCCTCTATCCATGAGCTGCTTGCCAGTCATGGGGACACAGAGCACATGGTGTACTTTGCAGTGATCATGCAGGACTATGAGCGGGTGGTAGCTTACCACTGTCAGCACGAGGCCTACGAGGAGGCCCTGGCTGTGCTCGCCCGCCACCGCGACCCCCAGCTCTTCTACAAGTTCTCACCCATCCTCATCCGTCACATCCCCCGCCAGCTTGTAGATGCCTGGATTGAGCTGGGCAGCCGGCTGGATGCTCGGCAACTCATTCCTGCCCTGGTGAACTACAGTCAGGGTGGTGAGGTCCAGCAGGTGAGCCAGGCGATCCGCTACATGGAATTCTGCGTGAACGTGCTGGGGGAGACTGAGCAGGCCATACACAACTACCTGCTGTCGCTGTACGCCCGTGGCCGGCCAGACTCACTGCTGGCTTATCTCGAGCAGGCTGGGGCCAGCCCACACCGGGTGCATTATGACCTCAAGTATGCGCTGCGGCTCTGTGCTGAGCATGGCCACCACCGCGCTTGTGTGCACGTCTACAAGGTCCTAGAGCTGTACGAGGAGGCTGTGGACCTGGCCCTGCAGGTAAGCCAGTGCGTCTTCACTCCAGCTGGGAGAGGGACCCAAAGAGCAGCAGCTTTAGATGTGGAAGGGCTTGGGAGGCTGTGGCTAGAGGGTGTTGGCTTCCCTTGCAGAGAAGGAAGGTTAAGAGCTGGACTGTTACGTCAGATTTGAATTCTGGCCATTTCACTTACTAAGCTGTGTGACCTTGGGCTAGTTTCTGAACCTCTCTGTGCTCAGATTATTTGGCCACAAAAGGGGGTCAGTGTTATAGTACATTTACCTCATAGGGGTGATAAAGTTCTGTGTATGAAAAGTACTCAGGGCTGGGTGTGGTGGCTCGTGCCTGTAATCCCAGCACTTTGGGAGGCCAAGGCAGGCGGATCACAGGGTCAGGAGTTCGAGACCAGCCTGACCAACATGGTGAAACCCCATCTCTACTAAAAGTATAAAAATTAGGCAGGCATTATGGTGCACGCCTGTAATCCCAGCTACTCAGGAGGCTGAGGCAGGAGAGTCGCTTAAACCTGGCAGGTGGAGGTTGCAGTGAGCTGAGATCACACCATTGCACTCCAGCCTGGGTGAAAAGAAAAGAAAAGAAAAGAAAAGTACTCAGGGCAGGTGTGGTGGCTCATGCCTATAATCCCAGCACTTTGGGAGGCCAAGGTGGGCGGATCACCTGAGGTCAGGAGTTCGAGACCAGCCTGGCCAACATTGCGAAACCCTGTCTCTACTAAAAATACAAAAATTAGCTGGGTGTGGTGACCCGCACCTGTAATTCCAGCTACTTGGCTGAGGCAGGAGAATCACTTGAACCTGGGAGAAGGAGTTTTCAGTGAACCGAAATCGTACCACCACACTCCAGCCCGGGCAACAGAGTGAGATTCTGTCTCAAAAAGAAAAAAAGAAAAGTACTTAGAAAAGTGCCTGCTAAGAGCTGGGCGCGGTGGCTCAAGCCTGTAATCCCAGCACTTTGGGAGGCTGAGACGGGCGGATCACGAGGTCAGGAGATCGAGACCATCCTGGCTAACATGGTGAAACCCCGTCTCTACTAAAAAATACAAAAAACTAGCCGGGCGAGGTGGCGGGCGCCTGTAGTCCCAGCTACTCAGGAGGCTGAGGCAGGAGAATGGCGTGAACCCGGGAGGCGGAGCTTGCAGTGAGCTGAGATCCGGCCACTGCACTCCAGCCTGGGTGACAGAGCGAGACTCCGTCTCAAAAAAAAAAAAAAAAAAAAAAGAAAAGTGCCTGCTACATACACGTTAGCAGAAGAGGAAGGTGCTGATTTACACTTCTCAAACCATGAATTGTCACCTGCCTTAGCATCACATGAAGTGCTATTTAACATGCAAATTCCTAGGCCTGAACTCAGGACTTACTGAATCAGAATGTCTGGGGGCGTGGCTCAAAAATTTGTATTTTGAATATGTTTCCTAGGTAATTTCTTTCTCTCTTTTTTTCTTTTTTTTGAGATGGAGTCTCGCTCTGTCGCCCAGACTGGAGTGCAGTGGCCCAATCTTGGCTCACTGCAAGCTCCGCCTCCCAGGTTCACGCCATTTTCCTGGCTCAGCCTCCCGAGTAGCTGGGACTATAGGTGCCCGCCACCACGCCCGGCTAATTTTTTTGTATTTTTAGTAGAGATGGGGTTTCACTGTGTGAGCCAGGATGGTCTCGATCTCCTGACCTTGTGATCCGCCTGCCTCGGCCTCCCAAAGTGCTGGGATTATAGGTGTAAGCCACTGCGCCTGGCCTCCCAGGTGATTTCTAACTTCACTAAAATTGGAGCCCTACTACTCTTAAGTAGCTTTTACATAGCTGTGGCAGGGGCAGGCCCCCTTGCTTCCGGGAGTGCTGGGAATCCTGCCTCGGGGTCTCTCCTCGGCCATCTCTCTCTCCCATAGTCTCCATGCTGGGCAGGAAGGGGCTTGGCCCTAAAGCTCCTGCTCTCCCCACAGGTGGACGTGGACCTGGCCAAGCAGTGTGCAGACCTGCCTGAGGAGGATGAGGAATTGCGCAAGAAGCTGTGGCTGAAGATCGCACGGCACGTGGTGCAGGAGGAGGAAGATGTGCAGACAGCCATGGCTTGCCTGGCTAGCTGCCCCTTGCTCAAGATTGAGGATGTGCTGCCCTTCTTTCCTGATTTCGTCACCATCGACCACTTCAAGGAGGCGATCTGCAGCTCACTTAAGGCCTACAACCACCACATCCAGGAGCTGCAGCGGGAGATGGAAGAGGCTACAGCCAGTGCCCAGCGCATCCGGCGAGACCTGCAGGAGCTGCGGGGCCGCTACGGCACTGTGGAGCCCCAGGACAAATGTGCCACCTGCGACTTCCCCCTGCTCAACCGCCCTTTTTACCTCTTCCTCTGCGGCCATATGTTCCATGCTGACTGCCTGCTGCAGGCCGTGCGACCTGGCCTGCCAGCCTACAAGCAGGCCCGGCTAGAGGAGCTGCAGAGGAAGCTGGGGGCTGCTCCACCCCCAGCCAAGGGCTCTGCCCGGGCCAAGGAGGCCGAGGGTGGGGCTGCCACAGCAGGGCCCAGCCGGGAACAGCTCAAGGCTGACCTGGATGAGTTGGTGGCCGCTGAGTGTGTGTACTGTGGGGAGTTGATGATCCGCTCTATTGACCGGCCGTTCATCGACCCCCAGCGCTACGAGGAGGAGCAGCTCAGTTGGCTGTAGGAGGGTGTCACCTTTGATGGGGGTGGGCAGTGGGAGCAGCGGCTTGAACCCACTTGGGAAGGCTGCCTCCTAGGCTCTGCTGAGTCATCTTGCAGTTGCCACACTGTGACCATGTTGACGGGAGTAGAGTAGTGCTGTTGGCCAGGAGGTGTCAGGTGTGAGTGTATTCTGCCAGCTTTTCATGCTGTTCTTCAGAGCTGCAGTTATGCCAGACCATTAGCCTGCCTCCTGGTAGAGGCCCTTTACCTGGAGAAGTCAGAAATCTGACCCAATTCCACCCCTGCCTCTAGCAGCTCTTCTGTCCCTGTCATTCCCCATACACATCCTGTTCACCTTCTCGAGAGAGAGAGCACCTTCTGTCTGTTCACTCTGTGGCCTCTGGAACTCCAGCTCTTCTGCCTCAGAAGAAGCCTTCTCTTCCACCTGCCTGTAGATGTCCCAGAAGTGAGAAGGCAGCCTTCGAAGTCCTGGGCATTGGGTGAGAAAGTGAGGCTAGTGGGGGCATGCTTTTGTGCACACTGTCTGGGGCTCCAGTGTGAAGGGTGCCCTGGTGCTGAGGGCCTTGTGGAAGATGGTCGGTGATGGCGATGGAGGTGGAGAGCATTAAACTGTCTGCACTGCACTGGTGGCTGTGTGTCGATGCTGGGCCAAGTGGTGTGTGAGTGATCTCCAGGCGGGGCTGGAGTGTCACAGGGAGGCTGCCAGGCCCTACGTGCCCCCACGCCTTGGCACACGGTCCTTCACCTTGTCCCCCAACTCTTCCTCTCCAGGGCTCATTGGGGATTGCAGCCAACCAGCCTGAATTGGGAAGCAGGGGCAGTTCTTCCCTTTGGCCAGCAGATGGTGCTGCTCCCCACAGAATCCTTTGCTTTCGGGCAACTGTGAGCAGTGATTTCTGTCACTCTGTTAGTGCTTGCTTCCTCCCTACTTGTCCCAAGAATTTTCTTGGAGTCAGCCGGGTGTGGTGGGTCACGCCTGTAATCCCAGGACTTTGGGAGGCCAAGGTGGGCGGATCACGAGGTCAGGAGATCGAGACCATCCTGGCTAACATGGTGAAACCCCGTCTCTACTAAAAAATACAAAAATTTAGCCGGGCGTGGTGGCGGGCGCCTATAGTCCCAGCTGCTTGGGAGGCTGAGGCAGGAGAATGGCGTGAACTCGGGAGGCGGAGTTTGCAGTGAGCTAAGATCATGCCACTGCACTCCAGCCTGGGCGACAAAAAAAAAAAAAAAAAAAAAGAATTTTCTTGGAGTCTCCACTGTCTAAGCATAACTTGAAGCCCCTCATTCTTCCTCCCTCGAGTAGCCCTCAGGCATGCTAGACTTTGCTTGCCCCTCTGCCAGTTTGGATCCCTGCCTTCCCCGCTCCTGCCTGGCTTTAAGACAACCCTGCCACTGTCTGCCATTTAACCACAATGTTGAGGCCCAGCATGAAGGTGAAACTGCCGTGGCCTGTATCCATGGCATCTGGCGGATATGTTTTCTCATCTTGCTCCTGTGACCTGCTCCTCCCCACAAATTACACATCTTTAGTTGTGGCTAAATCCTAGGGAGTCCTGGAGTGTGGCCTCCCCGTGACATCAGCAAAGCACCCTTCGCCCCGTGGACTGGTGTTCACAGTGCACTGCCCAGCTCTGTGGGTGTGATCTATCAGCTGGCGAAACAGTTCCTGCAGTTAGGCCAACATCACTGGCCACTGCAGGCTGCTTTCCCCTCTTCCTAGCCAGGCATGGGGTCTCACACTTGTAGTCTTAGCTACTTGGGAGGCTGAGGAAGGAGGATGGCTTGAGCCCAAGAGGTGAAGCTGCAATGAATTATGAATGTGCCACTGCACTTCAGCCTGGGTGACAGAGCAAGGAGCCTCTTTTTTTTTTTTTTTTTTTGAGACGAAGTCTTGCTCTGTCACCCAGGCTGGAGTGCAGTGGTGCAGTTTTGGCTCACTGCAACCTCCGCCTTCCAGGTTCAAGGATTCTGCTGCCTCAGCCTCCTGAGTAGCTGGGATTACAGGTGCACATCACCACGCCTGGCTAATTTTTGTATTTTTAGTAGAGATGGGTTTCACCATGTTGGCCAGGCTGGTCTCGAACTCCTGACCTCAAGTGATCCGCCCACCTCACCCTCCCAAACTGTTTGTATTACAGGCATGAGCCACTGTACCCAGCCAGAACCCTCTTTTTTTGTTTTGTTTTTTTAAAGAATTTTATCTCCTGCAGTATAGGTTGAACTTTGCTGCAGAATTCCCTAACTACTAGAACAAGAGGATCTCTTCATGGCCTCTGTTAGCTGAGAGGGCTAATGGGAAGCTGCCCATTTTTGATGACCCCTCAGACTCCCGTCTTCCTCCAAAAGCAGATGTGGGGGAGGGGTCCCGTTGAGTAGAGCGCATCCTAATTCTGTTCTTCGCACTGTCCCAGGAGGTTTGGAGGGCCCCTGCTTCCTTCTCCCCATGTGGCCTACGCTCCCCTTACACCTACCATAGTCAGCTGAGGGCCCAGGGTCTTTGTCCCCCCTACCATAGTCAGCTGAGGGCCCAGGGTCTTTGTCCCCCAACTGTGAGTATAAAGCTTAGCTTGCCTCTGAAGGGGTCACTTTCTTAGAGAAAACAGACTGCGGCCTCTGTCTTTGCACATAATGAGTGCCTAATACATGTTAGTTAAACAAACACTGCCCTATTGCTCCCTGCTCCCAGAAGGCTTGGCTGAAGCAGCCTGGGACACCCCTGCCCCTTCTGTCTTCTCCCAAGCCAGCCCATCTGGTCCTAGGCTGCTTCCTCTTTCCTGGGAAAAGGCCCCAGGCTTCCCTGGCAGGGACAGAATAGGGTTCCGGTGAGTCAGGGCAACGGGAAGCCACAGCTCTTAGATCCCTGGAAGCCAAGCAAGACCTGGAATGGAGAGCGGAGCGGAGGCCCTCAGGACTTTGGCCCTAAGCCTGGGGGAGGGCCAGAGGGGGGTGGGGTGGGGGAGCAGCTGTGTGGGCAGGGGCCAAGATGAATGAGCTACTCCTGGAGCGGTCACTGGAAATAGGAGGAGTGGCCACAGGCAGTGACGCTGGGACCAGGGCAGGAGGCCTGTAAACAAGGAAGCCACCTGGGGGAGACGCAGGGCGGTCACTGGTCCTGGGGAGCAGGTGCTTCCTGAGGCCCGCCCTGGAGAGGGCCCTGGGGGCCGCCCCGCCGAGTCTGCAGCAGGCGCTAGGAGGCGCCGTCTACCGGCTTCCAGAGCCCACCGCTCCCTACCCTGGCTCCCGGAGGTGTGGCCGCCGGAGGGTGTGCCGGCCCAGAGTCCCAGGCCCTGCTGGCCCGGCCTCTCCCTCCCTTCTGTCACCGCAGCCGACTGGCCAAGGGCACCAGCCCTGGAGAGGGCTCAGGGCTCAGCCTGGCCAGCTCGGGTGTGAGCTCATTCCCCGAGACCACCAGTTCTAGTTCCTGCCCCTCCCCCAAAGGCTCGGGTCGCAGGCTGGGGCCTGGCACCCACCCCAAAGGTTGGGAGGGGGCTCCGAGGCCATCAGGCTCCAGGTCGCCGTTGGCTCTGCCCCCTGGCGCCAGGGAAACAAAGGTTAGGGGCCCAGAGGGAGTTATCTGGCCCCATCCCCACCGGGTGGGGGAAGGGGGACAAGAGGGGGCGCAGTTCCCCTCCACTCTCCCAGCCGTACTGATTCTTCGAGACACTTTCACAGGCGGAAATTCCCAGAGGTCAGAGGAGGGAAACGGTTAATTCCTTTTATTCAATGGGTCCCCCCTACACGCCTCCCCCCAACTTCCTCCCTCCACTTCCCGCCCCCCCCTGTGTGAACAGGAAGTGGAGAGGAAAAGGCTCTGAGCGGAGCAGCTGGGAGCAGGAGGCAGGGAGTGGGCGGCGGGCTTGGTGCCAGCCCTGCCCCTCATGCTTAGTTGCCGGAGGGCCAGGCCAGCCGCGACCTGGGAAAGAACCTGCAGCCCCGCTGGCGAGTGACAGTTGAACCGGGAAACAGCAATGTCCATGCCCCCTTTCCTTAACCTGCTCCCAGGTTACAGGCTGCTGTCCTCAGGGTGCCAGACATCTTCTGCTCAAGAGCCAGCTGCCCTGGCCACCGCAACCCCACCTCCACCACCAGGCTGGGCATCCCGAGGCTGGCAGGCATCTCTTCAGGCAGCCGCCAGTCCTGGCACTGGCTCCTTCACTCAGCCCCTTGGCCCTGCCAGCCCTTTGAAGCTCACGCAGTGCTTCCTGTTTGGGGCGGGCGATGCCAGGGCCCCTCCCCCACCATTGTTCTAGAGAGACCATAGGTCCATCTGTTGCCCCATGGTGGGGCCCCTAGGCAGTGCCACACGGGAGCAGCACCACAAAGGACCCTGCTGGCAGCTTTGCTTATGTGGGGTGAGACTGGGCCCTGTAGCAGGTTGAGGGTGAATGGTGGTCAGAGGCAGGCCTGGGGCAGGCAGTGGGACAGGATGCTAGAAAGTTCTGGTGTTGGGGCAGCTGGAGCCCTCAGCTTTTTCCTCCTCCTGGAGCATGGAGATGATATTCAGGGAGGCATGCATGCTGAAGCCACCAGGAGAGGCCACCATTCTCATGCCTGGATTCCCAAAAGGAAAACTGAGGCAGAGGGGCAAACTTTGGTCTAGGATGGCCAATAAAAGGGCCACAAAATAGGGTTGTCATTTCAAGGGGATTGGCCCCTCTCCAGATGCCTGGTAATTGGGTGCTTTCCTCTCCCTGAGCAGCTTTACGGTGGCTCAGCTTTCACCTTGAACCAGCCCTTACTGAGCAGTCAGAAACCATACTGTGAGGTCAGGAGAGGTTGCACGGCCTTAGTTTGGTGGCCAGCAACCCATGTCCACTGAGAATAAGCTTGGGCAGAGAAAAGGGAAAGGGGCACTGGTCTGGCCCCCAGGAAGGTGGCTGCTGCTTCTGGTTCCCAGGCTGCTGTGACCAAAGGTCTGTTTGTGTTTGCCAGGTGCAGAGGCAGGTGCCTGCAGCTCCCCTTCCCTCCATGGCATGATCTCCCAGTTCTGACCCTTGACCTGCTCCCTCCGGGCATCCCCATAGGGCTGGAAGGTGAACCCCACTTCCCTCACCAGGTCCTCTGGTTTCTCTTCCCAGGCCAGGTCCTAAACTGTTCACAACTCCCAGCAGGCCAGAGCTGCAGAGACCTCAGATAGAGACTGTAAAGTGCTGTGGAAGCCTTGTTCAAATAAAAACGTTCATGAATGTCCAGTACTTGAAATTGATATGCTGAGATTCTCCAATGGAAACTGGGCTGGAGGCACACACACCCCTGTTCACTCAGCCTGTTCTCCTCTCCTATCTCAATCTCTCTCTCTCTCTGTTTTTTTTTTTTTTGTTTTTTTTTTGTTTTTGTTTTTTTTTTGAGACGGAGTCTCGCTCTGTCGCCCAGGCTGGAGTGCAGTGGCTGGATCGCGGCTCACTGCAAGCTCCGCCTCCCGGGTTCACGCCATTCTCCTGCCTCAGCCTCCCGAGTAGCTGGGACTACAGGCGCCCGCCACCTCGCCCGGCTAGTTTTTTGTATTTTTTAGTAGAGACGGGGTTTCACCGTGTTAGCCAGGATGGTCTCGATCTCCTGACCTCGTGATCCACCCGTCTCGGCCTCCCAAAGTGCTGGGATTACAGGCTTGAGCCACCGCGCCCGGCTTTTTTTTTTTTTTAAATAGAAACAACACCTTGCTGTATTGCCTAGGCTGGTGTGCAGTGGCGCGAACATAGCTCACTGCAGCCTTGAATTCCTGGGCTCAAGTGATCCTCCCGCCCCAGGCTCCTGAGTAGCAAGGACTATAGACGCCACACCTGGCTAATTTTTATTTTTATTTTTTGTAGTGACGGGGGTCTTGCTAGGTTGCCCAGGCTGGTCTTGAACTCCTGACTTCAAGCAGTCCTCCCACCTCAGCCTCCTAGAGTGTTGGGATTACAGGCCTGAGCCACTGTGCCTGGCCCCCTATCCCAATATCTATAAGATGCCAGGATGCCCAGGAACCCAGTTTGAAAGACACCGTGCTGCTGATCCCACCTCCTGACTTTACAGCTGCTGAATTGCAGAAGACAAATTGGTAGCTAACAGGAGGCTCCATCCTGGATCCTGCCCCTGTCCATGAGATTCAGCCTTGATTAACGGTGTTCCCATGCTGGTTGTGAGCAGGGCATCATCCTAGGTCCTTCTTTATACTCGTTTTCCATCTCCAGCCAAAATGGGTTGAACTGAGGAACAAGGACATACTCTGTAGAAAGGCAAGTGCAAGTCTCTGCTCTGCCCCTTCCAGCCATCAGGCTAATCAAGCCCTTAGAACCTCAATTTCTTCTCCTGTAAAATGGGAATAACTGTTACAGACCTGGAAAGGCTCTCGCGAGGCTGAAATGAGAGCAGTGCCGCCCATCTGTCAAGGTAGCCCGGGGCCTGACGCCCAAGCAGCCCCAGGCACTTGCCCTCTTCCTTTTTACTCTGTGCCTCCTTTCTGTAGGCGTGGGACCCTGAGACCTGTCCCAGCCCTTCCCTCACAAGGCCCTCTGACTTCTTCAGATATCAGCGTGGGATTGGAAGAAAGAAGCTTGCTTGAGTAGATTTTTCTGGTTTCTTGATGAATGGCAATTCTAATGAAAAGACGTTCAGGATGAGAATGAGAGGAAGCCCACAGGCATGTAGAATATGGCCACAGGTGGGACAAGAGTGCTTCCTTGGGATGGGGGGCTTGGTTCCCTGAAGGAAAGGAGACAGGGCACTACTCCAGCGCAAGGAGTCTCATGGGACAGGCCGAGGGGGCTGGGCAGACACCATGCTGGCCGCTGATCAGGCATGACTCCTCTGCCAGCCTGCCCTCGCAGGCCAGCCCAGAACTTGCACAACAGTCGGCCTGGCTGGCACTCTCCCGGGAGCTTCAGGAAGTCCCCCTTGTCCTCCCCTTCACCTTTGACCCCTTGGGCCTGCTGCCGACCAGACCAGAGTACGAGGCAGATGTTCTCTCTTTTACCTTCTGTTCCTGGTCTTTCCCTCTAAGGCTGGAACTCAGAGATACCTCAACCCCCCACCTTCCAGCTCATCCTTCCCCAAGCTCTCAGCACGGACCAGCTGGAGCCTCCACTGGGCTGCTCTCCACGTGAGCCAGTGTGGATCCTTGGCCACAGCCAGCAGGACACATGCAAGTACCCTGATTCCAGACATCCTCACAGGTGTCCTGCCCGACTACCTCCCTGTCCCAGGCCCCAGCAGGTGAAGCAGGAACAGCAGACAGAGCCTCCTTCCCTCCCCGGCATCCTCTGAACAGCCGAAGTTGGAAGAACCCTAGATATTGTTCCACATTAAACTATGCACGCCTCGTGGCACTCAGTTTCACAATCAAATAACTCCCTCTGGTTTTCTAGTGGAATTTTTGCTTTTATTTTATAGGGTTTCTTGGCTTCTTTTTTTTTTTTTTTAAGCAATCAGTCTAAATTTGTCATCACACATCCCCCATTTCCGCCCCTAAGGGCCTCCTTTTCATCCCCTGGAATCTGGAAACCATATGTGTGGGCAGAAACCCCCCAGCATCCCCCACTGCACCCTGGCCCAGCCTGGCCTCCACAGGGACAACCGTGTTAGCTGGGGAAGAGTCTACACTCCACACTGGGGCTAGAAAGGGAGTTTCTCTTTGGACCTTCCCAGCTCAAGCCATGGAGAAGCCGTGTGGTCTAGTGGTTAGGGCTAGAACAGATGGGTTCTGTTCCTGGCAATCTCTTTGACTAACACCAGAAGCCTGGGAAAGTCCCCTTAACACCTAAGGGACTCAGTTTCCCCACCATCTGAGGGGCTCAGAGTTTCACCAGCTAGCTCATCTCCTACCTGCCTTGGTGGAAAGAGTTTTTGATCTGGAATTTCTGCTATGTCACTTACCAGCTGCTTGACCTTGACAAATTGCTTAACCTTTCTGAACCTCAATTTCCTCATCTATAAATTAGAGACTATTATTGTACCTACCACCTGGCTATTGTTGGGATTAAATAAGAAAACATATTCTCAAGGGCCTCGCACCAGACGTACTGTGAAAGCTCAAGAAGCAGGCGTTGTGATTGTTAACAATAAGTAGAAAGGCACAGAGAGGTGGGAGTGTGTTCTCACGAGTCTGCCCTGAGCCAGACCTGTCTGCCCCTGCCTCTCCTGCTCTGGCTGCCTTGTCCGGACCTTCCCTGGGCCTCCTCTGCTCTGGAAGGCAAGGATGCGTTACCAGTCATTGTGGATCAGTGCTGAGTCCTGGCTGCTCGTCCCTGTCTCCATGACGACCCCAGCCCCTCCCCTCCTTCCTTCCTCAAGAGCTTTCTGTTTACTGTAAACAGCTGCCCCAGCTCAGCCCTAGCTGATCCCCCCACACCCAGGGCCAGCCAGACCCTCTCTGAACCCAGCCTGGCCTGGTATGAAGGTCTGCACGCTGCTTCCTGGGCTCCACAAGGCCTCAGACAAACTCTGTGTTTCCACCTTGGCTGGGAGGGGAGAGGGAGGGGAGAGGAGGAGCAGAGGGGCCTGTTACCTCAGACCAGGGCAGCCAGGGCCTCAGAGACAAGGAACAGATGGGGCGTAATGGAGGAGGACCACACCAAGAGAGTTTGGTGGAGACATCTCTGGCTTGGCCTTAGACTGACCCGGGTTCAAATCCTGGCCTAGATTTGCTCACCGCATGACCTCAGGCTGGTCACTTAACTTCTCTAAGCTTCTTTCAATTTATCGATTTGTAAAATGGAGACAATCATACCTCCCTCAGAGGGTTGGCTGCTGGGCAGATTGGTAATAATGCAGGTAAAACCCCTGGCTCAGGTCTTGACACATTGCTAGCCTGCAATGATGGTGGCTGGACTATTATTTCACTTTTCAGGCCCTCTCCTTCTGCTCAGCAACTTTGCATAAATCCCTGCCTGTTCCTTGACCTGGCTTGTCTCAATCACACAAGGCTGCACATACATGTGCACAAAACACATATACATGTGTACACAGCAAACATATGAGCTGGGTAATGAAATGAAAACTCACAAGTGTATCTGAGGCACAGGAGACTCAATGAGAGCAGAGGAAGAGTCTGTTTCCTAAGCCCTTCCACAGGCCTGAGCTGGGACATCCATGTGTGCCACCATCACCAGGGCACTATTGACTTCCTCCCTCTTCCTCCACTTGGCGTCCAGGATTGCGCCCACCCTCCCTGCCCAGTGGAGCACAGTGCAGGGATACAGGGAACGCTCTATGGGATAGCTCCCCTTTCCTGTGGGCCAAGCTTTCAGGGCAAGATGGTCTGGAATGTGAGGCTCCTGGCTCGCAGCTCCTGATGGGTCCAAGTTGGCTCCCTTGACTCACCAGCATCCTTGGAAGTGCTGGCTAATTAACGCTGCCTTGTGAGATGAGATTTAGACCTGCCATTTCTCTTACCACCAGGCCCGCCCAGCAGCCCTGGGGCAGAACCTGGGGTTAAGCAGGGGCATTCATCGATTTGAGTCATTCCCCACAAGCCCATGAGTAAGTATGGTGCTGGATTTCCAGACCCCTGTCCCCTCCCTGAGATCCCTGTTGGGGTCTTCCAGGGCTGGGTCTCTGTTGGTTGCAGGTACAGCCCTGGGGTTCTCTTGAGCAGGGCGTGGCGGCTGGTGGCTTTCAGGCCTAGCTAACTCCACTGCCCCCACATGGTCTTGCCCACAACCAGGCCTAACTCCAGCGTTTGTGTGCTCATCCCAGCCTGGCTGCATGAGAAAGGAGAGGAGCCCCCAGTACTGAAGTCAGCCCCGCGGGTTGGGCTGGAAATTCCCCACTTCTTACCTTGGCCGCTTGAGGAAACAGCCTCCCGGCAGAGGGCCGCCTCCCGCCAGGGACTTTTCTCCTGGGGATGACATGGAATGCAGTGCAGCTGCAGGGACCCCAGCCTCACTGAGCCACACATCGACCAGCCTGAGGGGCAGGGGAGTATGCTGGTCACACAGGACCACTCTCTCCCTTGCAGGGAGCTTGGCAGCCAGGGTCCTAGAACCCATCTGAGACTTACGCAGACCTAAAGGGGGAACAGGGAGAAGGAGGCCATGTGGACTAGTGGTGGCCAGGAATGTCCAGACTGCTGCGTGGTTCTGTACCTGGAGCTCACCAGCCCTTCCTCCACACTCCCTTTCCCCACCCCAGCACCCAGCCTGAAACTGGCTTCCAATAGGATGGAAAGCCCTCACTGATCTTCCAGGATGGTGGTCTCCAGACTTTTTTTTTTTTTAAACAGATGAGGGTCTCACTATGTTGCCCAGGCTGGTCTTGAACTTGGGGCCTCGAGTAATTCTCCTGCCTTGGCCTCCCAAAGTGCTGAGATTACAGGCGTGAGCCACTGTGTCTGGCCTCCCAAACTTTTTTTATTGTGAATATTTATGCATACACTACAGTAAAAACACATATTAAGTATTATTAAAGTTTTATTTATTTATATACATTTTTGGAGACCGAATTTTGCTTTTGTTTCCCAGGCTAGAGTGCAGTGGCACAGTCTCAGCTCACTGCAACCTCTGGCTCCCAGGTTCAAGCATTTCTCCTGCTTCAGTCTCCCAAGTAACTGGGATTACAGGCGCCCGCCACCATGCCCAGCTAATTTTTTGTATTTTTAGTACAGATGGGGTTTCACCATGTTGGCCAGGCTGGACAGGCTGGTCTCGAACTCCTGAATTCAGGTGATTCACCTGCTTCAGTCTCCCAGATTGTTTTCTAACTAAAAAATAAATCAAAATAGAAATCGTATTTCCTCCCATCCCCCCAACAAATGCCTCACTGGCCCCATACAGGCCACTGTGGAGCCCACCATGTGGATAGAGGAAGACAGAGAGCCTCTCGGAGCAGACCATCACCCTACAAGAGGATCCAGGGCACGAGGGAGCGACTGATTTTCTTAATCCATTGCCAACCACATTGAGTAACCCACATCTGAAGCCATTCTATTTTTTTTTTTTTTTTTTTATTTTTTTTTTTTGAGACGGAGTCTCGCTCTGTCACCCAGGCTGGAGTGCAGTGGCCGGATCTCAGCTCACTGCAAGCTCCGCCTCCCGGGTTCACGCCATTCTCCTGCCTCAGCCTCCCGAGTAGCTGGGACTACAGGTGCCGCCACCTCGCCCGGCTAGTTTTTTGTATTTTTTAGTAGAGACGGGGTTTCACCGTGTTAGCCAGGATGGTCTCGATCTCCTGACCTCGTGATCCGCCCGTCTCGGCCTCCCAAAGTGCTGGGATTACAGGCTTGAGCCACCGCGCCCGGCCTGAAGCCATTCTATTTGTTGTTGTTAACTTGAAATGAAACTTGGTCATCTTAGGCAAGGCCCTGTTGCTGTGGTGGTGGTTGTGCTGCCAGTTCCTACCCCAAAGGCCCAGGCAGCCTGTCCCATCCTAGGACCACAGCACCCAATGTAGAAAGTGAGAGTTTATCGAGGAAGAACACCCAGCCTGTTTGTGTGTGTGTGAGTGTGAGTGTGTGTGCACATGTGTATGTGTGCGTGCACGTGCTGGCCCAGAGTGTGTCACTCTAACAGAACCTGCCCGGTGATGGCCTCTGCTTTCTGGTCTGCTCGTCTGGGAAGCCTCACTTGTGTCACACAGGTACTGAGACACCTGCATTAACCCATCTGATGGAGTCATAGGAACCCCTGACATTGAATTAGAATCTTTCTCTCGTCTACATCCTCACCACATGGCCGTTTAGGTAGGTGAGGCAGGCATCAATTTGTCCATGGTGGTGGGCAGGGGGCGCCCACAGCACAGAGAGGTTCAGGAAATTGCCCAAAGTGACACCATCTGGTGGAGCTGGGTCTCGCGTGTGCTCACACCCTTCCTAGGTGTCTTTTCTCATGTTCTGCCATCCTGGTCCCACAGGGCTGCTTGACAGTTCAGAATTCTGGCCTGGGAAGAATCAGTTCCCAAGGACCCTGGGACCTCTCTCCTGTAGCTGCGGGGCAGCCTGCCCTTCCTGCCCCACTAGAGAGAAGGCAAGCCCAGGACCCTCTCCCTGTCCTGAGACATGTGGGCCCGAGGATAACAGTCTCCGCAGGAGCAGGGTCCCTGCTGGTAGAGGAGAGAGGCCTGACTTTTCTGCTAAGGCCAGAGTTGCCCCTGGCTCCAGCTCGCCTGACTGGATCTGGGGCCAGGGCTTCCTCCTTCACTCAAAAGCTCAGCCCTCTGAGGGTGGCAGGGAGGGAGGGTGAAGGGCTCAACCTCCAGCCCCTCCCCCCCTCACTGACAGCTGTAATCTGCTTGGGAAAATCTCTTTTTTTTTCTGCACAGGAAAAAATATTAGTTGTCCCGATAACAAGGAAAACAAAATCTAGCGCAGGGCATCAGAGACTTCCTGAGGCGGGAAACAATGTCCAGTGGAGAGCTCAGTGGAGAAGGCCCGAGCCGGGAGGCCGAGGGGGAGCTGAGAGAGGACACTGGTCCAGTCCTATCCGGCCAGGGGGAGGGGCATGACAGATCGAGGAACTCGGAAAAAAGATTTCCCCCCAAAACCTTGAAGTCTGGGCTGTTGAGCTATATCCGGGAAATGATTCAGGAGCAGAGCACGTCCCTGCCTGGGGCCAGGCCCCATTGGCTCAGGTGCTCCGGGTCTACCTTTTTTCCCTCCCAGTCCCCAGCCTGCTCTCCCAGGTGCTACTCCAGGCCTGGAGGCCTGGAGAGTGAGGCAGTAGCGGAGGTGGTAGCTGAGGCTACAGGTGCCCCATAGGCAACCCATGCCCCCTCCCGCCCCCCCAGGGCATCTTGCTTTGTCTGCCCACAACTGCTTCCCTGGGTAACTTTCCACTAAGGGAGGGGGTCAAGAAGATGAGGACCTCTCCAAAGGCCTGGAGACTCTGGTCCCCTCCACCTCTACCAGGAGACTGTGGCAGTGGGCAGCGGTTCTAGGAGCTTGCCATGGGGGGGCTTATGAGGGAGGGGCTCCAATCCCAACTGCCTAGCCGTGGATGCAGGGACACTGGGCTGTTGGGTCCAGTGGGCGTGGCCTCTGAGCACTGTGGGCCTCAGCGAAGGGACAGGAGGAGGAACAGGAGGCCCTGTGCTTCCAGGTAGCAGTACCCCTCAACCCTAGCTGCACACTGGGTCACTGGAGAGCTTTTGGAAAATACCAGTGCCTCCAAGGCCTCATCTCAGAACAGTTCTATCAGGGTGCCCACAGGAGCTACTCAGGTGATCCTGTTGTATGGCCAGGGAAGAGAACTCCTGCTCCACAGCCCTGTAACCCTTTGGTCACTTTCTGGCTGGCCCCTTCCACCTCTGCCAGCAGAACTGGCCCCTCCGTTTCAGATTGGAGCCCCTCAGAGATGCCCACCTAGCCGGTGGCTGCCCGAGGTGCCCACAGAGTTCCCTGCCCCAGCTGGAGGCCAGTTGTCCAATCCAATAGCAGGTTCTGGGTTACCCCCACTCCCTCCCTCTGCTCCTTCTCTTTCCCCCTGGGCAATGATGCTGGGGCCTTTGTTCTCAGCCAACAGGAGTGTGACCAGAAACCTACCCGCAGTTTAATTACAGTCCCACTCAGTGGCCATAGGCTGGCCACGGTCCTCATTCAGCCTGTAGCTAGGCCAGCCTGGCGCAGTTCCTCCCCACGTCCCAGGGTCATGCCAGCTTTGTTCTCAGGAGGACCCGGTACTCCTTCCCGCCCAGTGCCGCAGCCCTTGCTCTGCACAAGGCCCTTGGGGAGGTGCAGAGGGAGGCCTGGGCTCTGAACACAGAAGCTGGGACCTTACCCAAGCACGGGGGGCCCTGGCAGGGTGCTGACGCTGTTGCTTGCTGAATCGTGGGCTGACACAGTAAAATCCTTGAAGTCAGAGAGGTGATTTCTGGTCCATTTTTGATTGATTACAAGCATGTACCAGTCACCTACTAAGCACTGGGTCTGTGGGGGGATATGCAGAGGGAGAAAGTCATAGTTCCTGCTCTCCAAGGCCTTTTCAAGGCAGAGGGAAGGACAGTGCTTACAGTAATGAGCTACCACAAGGTAGTACCATTTCTATTCCCCGCAACCTTTCCAGGAACTCCCCACTGGCATGGCATAGGGAATATTATTAAGTGAAATATGTTAAGTGAATATTTGTTACTTAAGTAGAGCATAGAATGTCCCTTCTCTGGCATTACAGATAGAGGGAGACATCTCAGGGGTCAGGGACAGAATGAGTTTCAATTGCATCAAATGTTGGAGAAGGCCAGGTGCGGTGGCTTACACGTGTAAGCCCAGCACTTTGGAATGCCGATGGGGGAGACTGCTTGAGCCTGGGAGTTCAAGACCAACCTGAGCAACTTGGTAAAACCCCATCTCTACTAAAAATACAAAAAATTAGCTGAGTGAGGTGGTGGGCACCTATAGTTCCAGCTACCTGGGAGTCTGAGGTGGGACGATCACCTAAGCCTGGGAGGTGGAGGCTACAGTGGCCTGCGATCCTGCCACTGCACTCTAGCATGGGTGACAGAATTTATACAAATATATATATATATAGCCATGTTGGAAGAGGCAGAGGATGGAATGAACCCGGAACTGCAAGCTCGCCATAGAGGAGCACTCACTAAGATCCCTTTTGGTTCCTGGCCGGGCTGTTACTAGCTGAGGGGGCTTGCAAGTCCCTGGGGTCTGTCTAGAGGGCCTCTGCTCAAGTGGTCTTGCCCACCTGGAGGTTCACCAAAGCCTGAGAAGCAGGACCACAGAGCAGGCTTTTTTCTCCTCTTACGGGGGGCTTCTTGCTCTAGGATTCCCAGGGGTCTCTCCTTTCCCTCCGGAGGAGCCCAACACAGCCCTTTCCCCCACTGAGGTATTTTCCAAACAGGTAGAGGATGCTGTGGCCCAGTAGCCACCTGGCTGCGGGAGAGGGGAAGCCCAGTGCACGTCCCTGCGGCTTCTCTCAAGCTGCGGCCGCTCCTCACGAGCTTAGGCTCTGACCCTTGGCCTGGGCAGTGGGCAGCAGCTTCAGGAGCTTGGAGTGAGGGGGCTTATGAGGGAGGGGGTCCAGTCCCAGCTGCCTAGCTGTGGGTACTAACAGGCCACGCTGGGGCGGGGTCGGGGGGGCAAATAGATTGAGGGGGGCACCACCACCTGCTTTTCCTTGTTTTGTTTTCAGGGCACTAATTACTGTGCTGAGCTCCGAGCTGCCTAATGAGGCCGTTTGGATTTCCTGTTGTTCTGGCTTCCCAAGACCCTTAAAGGGCCAGCATGGAACTGAGAGTGTGATCTGGGTGGGACACCAACTCCTCTGGTGGGGAGTAAGCACAGAGGGGCTATCCCCGGATTTGGCTTGAATGCCAGGGGCAGTGAACGGATGAGGGGCTGGTCCAATTCGCTGCTCCCACGCCTCTGTGAGTACCCGCTCAGAAGTGCCCGTGCCGGAAGCAGGAGCTTCAGAGTTGCGTAGCCTGGCCAGGGCATGGGGTGGGGAGGGGGAGGCAAGGAGGCCAGGGCTGAGGAGGAAAGGCTGGTGATGTCACCAGTGCCCAGACTGTGAGAACCGCTGCAGCCCCAGGCAGGAGGGAAACGCTGTGATGTCCTGCCTCCCCACTGGAAAATAAACACTTGTTGTCTGAGCGGGCAGCACCACTTCCAGAGGGGCAGGCTGGTGAGCCTAGGGGCCCAGAAACAGGCCCGAGCCCAACGTTGGGCAGAGATCTTTGCCCAGGTTGGATACAGGAAGGTCAGGCTGCCCCCCACCTAGCCCCACTGTTGCACACCACCCAGCAAGGCCCATGGGCTGTGCTGGTCCCCTCTGCACCTTAGGGCTCTTCTGTGCATGTAGAGGAGCTGAGCGTGGCTGAGCCCACTTCCTCAATGGACTGGCAGGGCAGGAGGGCACTCATTTGCCCGCCTGTGTCTGCCTCCTATTTGGGGCACAGCCTCTGCCCCAGGACCTATCCCAAGTGCTTCTCAGGCTGCCCCAGGCTGTGAGTCCCCTGGGCCCCTAGTATGCCTGGCCTGCAGCACCCTCCCCCCCAGACAGGGTGACGACATTGTTGTTCTTATACGGGGCCTTCCGCCTGAAGTTCCGGCTCTGCTAAATGGTGGGAATGAGGGTCCACGGGACAAAGCCAGCCTGGTTCCCGCAGCCATCTCAGAATGGACGGAATCCCCATTGTGTGCGGGCGCCTTGTGCCCACCCTCCCCTTACCCTCGCCGGACGTTGCCAACAAACAGCTCATTGAGCCCAGGGAGGGGCCCAGGAGACAACAATGTCCCCCAGCCGGCCAGAGCAGTGAACTCAGCTAGGGGTGGGAGCTGCCACGGAGGCTGGAGGGTGATGATCTCAGCCTGGGAGACCTGAGTCTGACCTAGGTCTGGCCTCCCTGGTGAGGGTGAGAAGGGCTGACCTGGCGGCCTCACCCTGGCTGCTCCACCCCCAGCTCGAGCTGGAAGCTTCTCGTGGCCCAGCCTAGGGGACCAAGCAGGTACAGCAGGCTGTCCACAGGACCCAGCAGAGCCATCCCAGGCCCAAGGGGCTAGGGGACCCTCCCTCTTGCAGTGCCATTCTGGAATTCCCTCCGCAAGGCCTAGGCCAAAGCCCTCCCAAACCATCAGCCCAGTGCCAAGCATGTGTCGGGACTTTCAGATCCACAAGAGGCTGCACTTTCTGTAACCAGGACTATCTAAAGAGCATGGAGCACCCTGGAGAGGGGGTGAGAGTCCTGTCCCCAGAGGTATTCAAGTCATTAGTTATTGAATGTGGTGTTGGTCCAAGTGCCCTTCAGAGCTCACCTCACCCTGAGTTTCTAACATAGGGCCCCAAATCATTCCCCCAAGGTACCTCTGGACTCCCTTTTTGCGTTCCATGCTTGAGCCAACCTTTCTCCTCTTCCAGGCAGTCTGGGCTGCCAGGAAGGGCCTCGGGCCTCTAAGGGGAAAAGGAGGCAGGGGAGAGGGCTGACCAGGACAGCAGCATGGCCAAAGCTGCCCCCACTTTCAGTATGGTTGCCAGGGAAGCCCTGATGCCAGTCTCATGTTTGCAGGGGCCTCTCTGGAAAGCAGAGGGTGAGAGGAGAGAGAAGCTGCCTTCAGGGAAAATGTGGAGTCTATCTCAGCCAGTCATCAGGCCTCTGGCTTTCTCAGGTGCATAGGAGCCACCAACTCAGGGACAGGACTCAGAAATAAGTGCTCACCTGGTCACCAGCCACAGATAAGAAATGTTCCTAGCTGCCTCTGGGCTTCTTTCTGTACCTCCCTGCTCCAGACTACCCTGCATACCAGTGCTAGAGAGCATGCAGAGGGCACTCTCCTCTGTCAAGAACCCACAGGCTCCCTAGCACCTATCAATCAAATCCAAATTCATCTGCCTGCTGGGTTTCCATGCCACAGCTATGTAACTTCATGTCCCCCCCTCCACAGGCAAAGTCTCTGCCATATGAAGCCAAATGAAGCCATACTTGTTTCATTTGCACCCAGATCCTTTGCCTCTCTTAATTCCCCCACCAGGAATGCCCCTCTTGTCTTTTTTTTTTTTTTTGGGGGGGGGATGGAGTCTCGCTTTCTCACCCAGGCTGGAGTGCAATGGCATGATCTCGGCTCACTGTAACCTCTGCCTCCCAGGTTCAAGCAATTCTGCCTCTGCCTCCTGAGTAGCTGGGATTACAGGCACCCGCCACCACACCTGGCTAATTTTTGTAGTTTTAGTAGAGACAGGGTTTCACCATGTTGCCCAGGCTGGTCTTGAGCTCAGGCAATCCGCCGTCTTGGCCTCCCAAAGTGCTAGGATTACAGGTGTGAGCCACTGCACCCACGCCCCTACCCCCTTCTCTTTATCTAAATTCTGTTCTTTTTCCAGGCCCAGTGTAATCCCTCCTCCCCTACAAAGCCTCCTGTAACCCTCAGGGCCCCAGTTCCTCTCTGAAGCCTGTTCCACAGGTTATCACACTCCTTTTCATGTGCTTCTATCTCATTTCCAGCTGCTGTGAACAACAAGGGCTGAATTTTATGTTCCTCTGTGGCCTTACTAACCCGAGCCCAGTGCTAGGCATGTGGTAGACCTCATCCACAACTGAGTGGCTGATGGACCCAAACTCTGCATATGCACATCACACACACACAGGGTCCTGGGAACACTAACCATGGGGCCTATAGGGCCATACCCCAGATAGAATATACCTTTGGCATGTCTTCTTTTCTCTTGGTGGTGGTTTTGATAGACTTGTCCCAGGTCTCCCCAGCTTCCTCCTTACCTGGAGAAAGAGTGTAGTAAGGGGATGGGGGTTAAGCCACAGGAGGAGAGGAGGGGAGGCAGGAGAAGGGAGTCAGCCATGGGGAAGCACAGGGATCTCAGCAGCCATAATGGCTCCAACAATAGCAGTGTTCACGCTGCCCAAGCAGGACTCATGAGACTGGGGTAAGTGGGCTCAAGTGTGGATACCTATTTCTTTTCTTTTCTTTTTCTTTTTGAGACAGAATCTTGCTCTGTTGCCCAGGCTAGAATGAAGTGACATGATCTTGGCTCACTGCAACCTCCACCGCAATGGTTCAAGGGATTATCCTGCCTCAGTCTCCTAAGTAGCTGGGATTATAGGCACCCACCACCACACCCAGCTAAATTTTTTTAATTACTATTTTTAGTACAGATGGGGTTTTGGCATGTTGGCTAGGCTGGTCTTCAAACTCCTGGGCCCAATGATTTGCCCACCTTGGCCTCCCAGAGTGCTGGGATCACAGGTATGAGCTACTGTGCCTGGTTGATGTCTATTTATTTATTTTATTTACTTTTATTTTTATGGTTTTGGGACAGAGTTTTGCTCTTGTCACCCAGGTTAGAGTGCAATGGCTCGATCTTGACTCACTGCAACCTCTGCCTCCCAGGTTCAAGCGATTGTCCTGCCTCAGCCTCCCAAGTAGCTGGGATTACCGGCACCTGCCACCACGCCCGGCTAATTTTTGTATTTTTAGTAGAGATGAGGTTTCACCATGTTGACCAGGCTGGTCTTGAAGTCCTGACCTCAGATCCATCTGCCTCAGCCTCCCAAAGTGCTGGGATTACAGGCATCAGCCACTGTGCCTGATTGATACCTGTCTATTTCTAAACATACAGAGTTGGTGGAGGCTGTTACTGAAACCCCTGGTGCTAAACACCCTAACTACACTGTCGCTTGGGAAATTCTCTATGAGCTCCCAGATCTTAAATCCAGCCTGCCCCTTTGCTGCAAAATTTGTGTGGCTGGACAGCTCCACTGGGCTTGATTTTCTGAGAGCTGCACCCAGAGGGATGGGGGCAGGAGAGGCAAAGTGAGCTTGGCTCACAGTGATCTAAACGTTGTCCGGAAAACTGCTTGGGGCTCCCAGGGAGCCTAGCTCCTGGTGCCTCCAGGTCTCTCTGGACTTCTTCCCTGGGGAAAGTCTAGACCCAAGGAGAATTCTCTGGGCTGGAGTTTCTTTGCTAATCACAGGCAAGGTGAGTTACTCATTAGCAAGCATCAACGTGCAATTCTCATCAGTTCAGGGGAGAGTTCAACCTGGAGTAACAACTGGGATCCACTGTATAGACACTCTGTCATAGGAAGTTCTCCCATACGTCTAACCTAAATCCTTCCTGCCACAATTGAAGCCTGTTTCCTCTCATTCTGACTGTGGTGGGAGAAGGAGGCAGCCGGTCATCATCCTCTGCTTAAGACCCATCACCTACTTGACCATGGCAGTGGGATTCCTCCCCAGCCTTCTCCGGAAACAGTAGCCTGCCTGTTCAGGCCGTTGTTCACAGTTGGCATCTGTCCCCCGACTCTCCCTGTTTCTTCCTCTGTGTCTGAGAGTATTTGAAACATGACTTCCTGGTTCAGGCTTGACCCTTCTTTCCAGGGAGTCTGCTGGGGAGCAGGGCCGATCTAAGTACAGCCCACTCCCAGGATGCCCCAATGGGAGAGAGTGAGGTGTGGCCCCATCCCCGCCTTATGCTTGCTTCAAGTCCTGGGTGGCAGCTGGGATCAGAGATCAGAGGCTATGTGGAAAAATGAGGAAAGGTCAGGGTTTCTTCCAGGAGATGAAGTGGGGTGAAGGCGGAGGACACGCAAGGACCTGGGGACACCAAGAGATTGGGGCAGTCATGGGCCTGGATGCTAATGGAAGGCCAGAGCCAGAGGAGGGGTGTGAAGCTGCAGGGGAAGGTGGGGCTGGGAGAGCTTCCCAGCTGGCAAAGGTCACAGAGGAAATAGGTTTCAGGGATGGGCAACCAGTATCCTGAGAGGGGGCAAGAGGAGAGGACAGTGAGGTGAGCACAGCCAGGGTGGAGGATGAGCAGGTAAGGAAGCTTTTACAGGGGAGGCAAAACCTCAGGGTAGGGAGGCAGGTCCAAGAGGTGGCTGAACCCCTGCTTTCAGGTCAGGCTCTGCTCCCCCACCCCACCATGTCCTTCAGCACAAGTTCTCTTTTGCCCCAGTGACTCCCAGCAATGCTTTGCCCTGTGCCCTCCATTCTCTGACCCTACAAGACCTCTCAGAGGCCTCTGAGCCCTATAGGATCCAGGTGGGGAGGCAAGGACAGGCCCAGGCCAGGTCTCCCACCTAGGAGTCTTCATGCAGAGGCTGCCCTGAGCCTTCCCTCCCTTTCCCTGAGCCTCCCTGCTTGCTGGCTAGGGTAGGGACAGGAAGGAGCTAGGGAAGGGGAAGCTGGGGGCTCTGGGAAAGTTGCTGCGGAGGCTGCCCTAAACCCTGGCCTGTTCCATGGCTGGAAATACCCACTGCGTGGCTCCTGGCCCTAGCTTTCCAGGCATTCCCTGGGTTTGGCAAATGAAGCTGGGGCAGCTGCCGGGTCACCATAACTCAAGCCCTTGCAGCAAGGCCTATCTAGGCTTCTCCGGCCGGCAGGTCTTCACCCTGCCCCCTCTTCTTTCTCTCCTGCTGACCAGCACTCAGGAGGCCTGGAGAGAATGTCTACCGGCCATGAGTCATGGTTAGAAGATGCTTCTCATGTGGAGGACCATCAGCTTCTCCTCTCTTGGGCCCATTGTCTCTGCAGACCCAAGCTGTTCTTCTCCAGAAGAAGACGGCCCAGTCTATACCAGTTACCCCAGTGCCAGGCAGCTCCTGCACTGGAGCTTCTGAGAAGGCAAGGAAGTCTGCAACTAGCCTAGGCCCTCGGGCTCCTGGGGAACCTGGGAGGAGGAGACGGGAGGCCCTCCTGGTCTTGTGAGAAGCAAGAGCAGGGACTCTGTCTCCTGCCAAGGGTCCCATCCACTTGGATATCCCTTCCTTGGCACATTTGTGTCATGAGCCATCCACCAGTGGACCGTCCAGCCCGGTCAGTTTGCTCTCTTGGTGACACAGAGAGGGCTGATCTGCCAGGACCTCCAAGGACCAAGGCAGAAGATGCCCCTCTTTCTTGCCACAGGCCTCGGCTCTGAACTGCCACCATGAAGGAGGGGGGGTTCCAATTTGAAACCTACACTTGGCCCTGGCAGGAGTGCCGTCTTGGTTTCCAAAGGCCAAGACTGTGAGTGGTTAGTTCCTCCAAACCTTCATATCTTCCCCAAACCCATTCTCAAAGCTCTAGTCTTCTCCCTCTAGTCAAGAACTTTGTCACACCCTTTCGCCACAAAAAGGACCTCAAACAGTTGGCTTTTTCCACAGGGTCCGGATCCCTTCTGAGCCCTACCTAACTTTCCTCTTTTTCCCCACCCTCTGCTCCTCATGCCTCATCCCTTATGAGCATTTGTCTTTGGTTCTCCTTTTTCCTTCATTTCCTTCTGGAACTTATTTGCAGTCAGGGAGCTCCCCTCCACTCCAAGTCTGCCCCTGGCTGTCTGGATGTCACCTGGGGGAAAGGAAATGACTGTTTATTGGGTTGCATGAACGCATCATCTGATACAGTCCCCAGCCACCCTCCAGGCCTCCAAGGCTGTTATTATTGTTATTATTACTATTATTATTTGAGACAGAGTCTCACTCTGTCACCCAGGCTGGAGTGCAGTGGCATGATCTCTGCTCACTGCAACCTCTGCCTCCCAGCTTCAAGCAATTCTCCTCCCTCAGCCTCTTGAGTAGCTGGGATTACAGGCGAACACCACCATGCCTGGCTAATTTTTGTATTTGTTTTTGGTAGAGACGGAGTTTCACCATGTTGGCCAGGCTGGTCTTGAACTCCTGACCTCAAGTGATCCGCCCTCCTCAGCCTCCCAAAGTGCTGGGCTTACAGACATGAGCCACTACACCCGGCCATCCCTATTATTATTATCCCATTGCACAGATGAGGAAACTGAGTGTAGAGCTAGAGTTAAGTTACAAGCCCAAGACCACATGGTTAGGAAGTGCCAAGAAGCAGGTCCATGTTAGGCTTATTCACCAGACTCACCTGGGGAGTGGGGAGAGACCCGTTCCACTTGCCTCCTCCCCATCTCTGCTCAGTCCCCCTGAGGGAGATTCTTCAGAGTTTGATGTCCCTCAGCACCCATGCCCTACCCTTCCTTCTAACCGGGACCCTTCTTATCATCAGTCACTGCATTCTGTTCCTCCCTTGAAGCCCCCAGATGAGTTCTCAAGGCCACCAGCAAGTCATCACCTTCCTCTCTCCTCGGCCAGTCTCAGGCCTGTTCTATGGGGAACCCACTCTGTCCCGCGGGAAAAACCCGCAGCAGGCGGTTCCTTGTGGGGGCTCCAGAGAGAGGTGAAGGAGGCCACGCGGGGCACCGCCCGCTGAGCGGGAATCCCGTCCCTAACCGCTGGCGCCCCTCGAGGGGAGGGGCGAGGGCGGAGGTGGTTCTGCTGCGGCATCTGTCCCAGGCGGGCGGGAAGCTGCTGCATTAAATTGTAAAATCGATTTATTGACCGGCAGGTGCGAGCAGCGGCAGATGGAGAGTAGCCCTGCCGGGGCGCATCTGCGGGGAGCGGCGGCATCGATCCCGGCCCCCCTCTGAAACCCGTCGGTCCTGGGCCTTTCTCGCCAGCTCACTCCCAATTGTAGGGCCAAGGTCCTCGAAACTGCGGCGCCTGAGTGGCTAGGGTAGCTCGACTCCCTCCCCCCACACCCTCCTGGCCTCAGGCCCCGGGCTGCGCCCCCACGGCTGCCAGGCTCTGCCAGTCCCACTGCCCCAGTTGGCACGCGGCGGGCCGGGCTGACGCGTGGCAGCGCCCTGCGGCAGATGAGGCACGCGCCGGCCTCATTTCAATGTGAATGGATCGAATGGAGCAGCCATGTGGCAGCAACAGTTTGCAAATCTCCACGCCTTCTGTGCAGCTCCCCGGCCGCCGCTCCCTACACGTGGCCCCTTCTCCGCAGCGACCGCGGCGGCGCCCCTCAAGGCTTAAGCGCCCCGCCCAAGCCAGGCCTGCTTCCCCGCCCCTGGTCTGCCCAGCGGGCACGGTGGCCCGGCCCCCACCAAGTTCCTACCCGGGTGCAGTGTGCCCCGCGAAGAGCGCCGTCCCCTGGGAGGGGGTTGGGGAGAGGAGAGGCAAACCGCGCTGAAGGTCTCGGAGCTGCGCCTGCGGCCCTGGGGAGGGCACGGAGGCTACGCTGCCGGGAAGGAGTCCCGAGGCTCTACGCGGCTCCCGTTGAACCCCAATAACCCGGGGTCAGCTTGGGGACACGGCTGGAAGGCGACCTTGGCGTTTCCCGATCCTCAGTGCCGGTTCTTCCGGCTGGGGGACAGTGCGCAATGGCTAAGCGTAGGGGGACAGCAGAAGCAGAAGGCCTCTAGGGGCAGAGGCGGTGGGCTTTTCGTGAAGCCAGGCCTCGACCCTGCATCCGCTTCCGACGTTGGGGAGTGTTGAGGGTGCGGTCGGATTGAGGAACTCTGGGCCTGCGGAGGGTCAGTGGTCGTTCGGACTCTGGGTCTATCTGTGCACCCTCTCCACGGTGTTGTGGAGGGTCTGCGTCAGGGGTGGGGGCAGCCGACTTCGACGGGGGTCCAGCCCCACGGTGATCCGTGGCCTCATATCGCCTCTCAGCCTTCTGCTCCAGTGAGCCCCCAGGATGACGCGTGTAGCGTTCTTCCGCCCGCACGTCCTAAAGTCCCGAGTGGGAGACGAAGGGAAAAGCAGCCCCAGCTGCGGGGCGGAGAGAAACACTTGCGGCCTTCGCATTGGGCTTCCCACCCGCAGCGTGACCCTCTCCTGCTCAGCAAATGTGGGCAAAGCTTGACCGCAGCGTGTGGGAGCGCTCGTAGGTACGCAGGGCCAAGGGTGGCAGTGTCCTAGCCCAGGAATGAGCTTCTGGGACAGCGCCTCCGCAAATAGGTGTTTCATGAATGTCTTTTGATGCTGAGAATTTAACCCTTTCCTCTTCTGGTCAGAGCCTTTCTAGATCTCTGGGATCCCCTGGGTTCCGCCTCTCTGAAGATGATAATCCCAACTTTTGTTAGGTCCTTGATAATTTGCAAAGTACATTTGGGCACATTAGTCTGGGCGTGTATGAGGGAAGAGAGTGTTCCAGATTTTCCAGTATTGGGAGAGATGCCTTGTGTGGGACTAGAAGTCTCCCTTGAGGGTCAGGTAAGCAGGGCCAGCGCCAGAAAAGGAGGGTGTTTTTATTAACTCCTGGGCCAGGATTTGGAGTTGAGAGAGGACAGGGCTAGGTAGGGCTAGATGCCAGCTTGGAGGAGAGCAAGCAGCACCCGCTGGCATCTTAGAGAGGCAAGTCCAGGGATCCATAGGGTATAGGCGGAGAGAAGATCTGGGAGCCCACTTGCCAGGAGCGCCGGGAGGCACGCCCCGGACTCCCCCTCCCTCGGGCCTGGGACTCCGCCTGCCCATAACCTACATTAACTCCCGAGCGCAGCCTGGGCCCATCTGCCGCCCCGCCCCACCTCGGTTCCCCACGCCAACCCGCTCGCGCCAGATGGTGACTGGGAGGGGTGGCCGTGCGTGGGGGACCCCGGAGCCCGTCTCCTCACCTCGCCCCTCCCCCAACCCACGCTCCCAACCTCTTGTTTCTCATCCTCCCCCCCCCCACCCGCCCCCGAGTCCTCCACCACCACCACCCAAGTCAAAAAAAAAAATCAGACCATGCTCGGTATTGGCAGCTGTTGGGCTCCTCGCCGCTCCCCCACCCTTACCGCCTCCCCCGGGTTCGCGCAGCGTCCCGGCTCCCCCCCGCGCTGATCTTATCGCCCGACTACAGCCATCACCTCGCGGGCGGGCTGACAGCTGAAGACACAGGGCCCCCGCCGTCCTCAGCGTCGCAAAGAGAGAGCTCCCCGGCACCCCCGAGACTGGGAGAAACCGGCCCTCCCCGGTCTGCGGCCTCCGGGGATCACGCCGGGTTCCGAGAAAGCAGCTGCGCTGCTGCCGCTTGGAGGAGTGGGGCCACCCGGGGGACCCTCGCGGGCGAGACTTGTGAAGCCACCTGAAACTCAAACAGCTCCGCACACCTCCAGTTCCACCCCACATCCCGCCTTAGGAGGCGAGGACCCGGGCCGACCCGGCCTCAGTCCCTCACCTTGATTCTCCAGTGGCCTGAGCCAACTCTGGCGTCAGGAGAGTTCCTTCTTGCCCCAGCGGAGCGACAGGGCGCGGCCAGGGGCTTGGGGCTGCTGGGGTGGGGGGAGGCAGTGGGCGCAGGAACTGAAGCGGGACCCAGGTGAGGGGACGCGCTGGAGGCGGGGCCAGAACCTCATTACCATACAGCTGAGGACGCGCCCCCCTCCTACCTCCGGGACCACGCCCCGCCCTCCCCCACCTCAGGGACTACGCGTCTGGGTCTCCGGCACGCGCCAAGCCCTGGCAGGGGGCAGAAGGGAGAAGGCACGCGCTGGGCACGCCCCCGCAGCTAGAGAGGGAGACGCCCAACAGGTGCACAGAAAGGGCCCGGAGCCTTAGACCCTTAGCCCCTAGCCTTGCTCAGAGTGGCCACGGAGAGGTTAACGCTTCTGCTGGCTTCCCTGCTGCGCTGGGGACGCGTGGTAGGGTGGGCACTCATAGGTTGGGGGCCGATGAGACAAGGGGTCCCGAAGGTCCAGGAAGGAAAACGAGATCGGATTTCCCTAGCGCTGGTTTTCGCATTCCAGGTTTAAGTTCTTTTTACCTGCTTTAGAACACTAGGTAACTAGTGCCTGCTGCCGACGTACAGCCTACAGCGACTACCTAGTGTCTCCGCCCCCAAGACCATCCCCGAACCACCCGCTCACCTCCTGCCCCATTACTGGCCAACCCCTCTATCCTCCGGAGGCAAGGGTCTCAGCCCTTAACCCCGCCATCGCGGAGGACTGGTCACCTCGGCACGCGCAGAGCTGGAGAACCTAGAGGTTGCGAGCTGCACGGAGGGGCGGGAACCTGCGCCCGACTGGCTGACGGGGAGGGGGGAGCGGCGGGGGCGGAGGCCCCCTCCGGGCGGCGCTGGGCCTGTAGCTGCTAGAGGCCGGGAGGGGAGGGGAGAATGACCATGAGTCTGAGTGACAGGCGGCGAGGAGAGGAGCCAATATATATAAGGAAGGCTCCCAGCGCGCAGGTTTCAGTAGCGGCGCTGCGCGCAGGCCGGGAACACGAGGCCAAGAGCCGCAGCCCCAGCCGCCTTGGTGCAGCGTACCCCGGCTCTAGCCCGCTTGCAACCCCAGGATTAGACGGAAGACACGTCCTCTGCGCTGTCGCCGCCCAGCCGCAGTCACCTGGATTACCTACAGCGGCAGCTGCAGCGGAGCTAGCGAGAAGGCCAAGGGAGAGCGGCGTACCGAGAGGAGCGCCTCTTTTAAGGGACCCCGCCGGCTGGCGGACGCGCGGGAAAGCGACGTCGCGAACAGAGCCAGATTCAGGGCCCACGGGTGGAGAGAGCGACGCCCCAGGGGATGGCGGCAGCGTCCTGGAGCGCCTCTGGCTGGGCGCTACTGCTGCTGGTGGCACTTTGGCAGCAGGTAACACGTCCCGCGCCCTCTCCGTCCCCTCTGCCGCGCTCTGGGCCTGAGCCCCGGGCACCAGCTGAGCTGACCAGTCCCCTCCCTCCTTCCCTCGGTCCCTGTGCAATAGCGCGCGGCCGGCTCCGGCGTCTTCCAGCTGCAGCTGCAGGAGTTCGTCAACGAGCGCGGCGTACTGGCCAGTGGGCGGCCTTGCGAGCCCGGCTGCCGGACTTTCTTCCGCGTCTGCCTTAAGCACTTCCAGGCAGTCGTCTCGCCCGGACCCTGCACCTTTGGGAGCGTCTCCACGCCGGTATTGGGCACCAACTCCTTCGCTGTCCGGGACGACAGTAGCGGCGGGGGACGCAACCCTCTCCAACTGCCCTTCAATTTCACCTGGCCGGTGAGCACAGCCTGGGCGCATTGGGAGGTCGCAGAAGCCGAGAGAGGAGGCGCCCTGGGATCAAAGCCCCCTCCCCAGATTTCCTTGCACACACCCCCCCCCCCCCCCCCCAAAAAGCCCAGGATGCATTCTCTCTTGGCTCTTTCTTCCCGACTCTCTCTTGGGACCTGATCCCAGAGAAGGCTGTCACCAGTCTGCCTCTTCCCAGTTTATGTCCTCCCGTCCCCAGCTCTTGGGACACGACTTTCATTACCTACCACTCTGGTGCGGTACCCTACCACCCCCTCCTTCAATGGCTCTCGCTTACACACTCTCCCGTCCCTCAACCCTCTCTCTACCGGGGGTTCTCCTCTCGCCTTCCCTGCTCAAGCGCTACACTGTGCGCAGCCCGGTTATGTTGACCCGGGCGCAGTAACTGAATCCTGCAATTAGATTAATTAGACAGGCTGCCGCAAGGCACCCCCACCTCTCCCGGCTTGCTCATCTCGCCATCTCTCCGTCCCCCCACCCCCTTTCCCAGGGTACCTTCTCACTCATCATCGAAGCTTGGCACGCACCAGGAGACGACCTGCGGCCAGGTGAGTAGCTCGCTCCGCCACCACACGGGGGCGACACGGCGCAGCGCCGAAAGAGTTAATCTGTTCTAGGCGGGGGAAGTGCGGGCTTGGGGGTGGGAGGCAGGACGCTTAGCTGGGCCTGGAGCTGCGCCCCGCGCTGGACGCTCGGATTCCGCTCGCTGCCTGGACTCAGAGCACAATTGCGTTTCCTGCGGGTTATTTTTGGCGTGGGAACGCGGGGAGTACGGCGGTGAGAAAGGCTGAAGCTGCCAGCGCCGCTGACGGGCCCCTTCCTGTATTTTACACCTTTCGCGAATTCCGCTCCTTTGGAAAGGGAATAATGGCTTTGGGATGTTGTTCTGACACAGAGGAAAAGGATATTTCAGCAGCACAACAATTCTCACTTTGAAAAGGAAAAAAGAAAACCATTACCCACCTCTGGAGGCAGAACCCCTGAATGGGCACCAAAGGACCCCCTGCTCCCAGGGTCCTCCTAGCCTGGGGAGCTTTTCTCTCTTTTTTTTCTTTTGTCCATTTTGACCTCTTTTCCTCTTTCCCCTCCCTATCTGCCTCCAAGACCCTGGGATATCTTAACATCCTTCTATTGTCCCCTTTTTGAATACTATCAGGCCCCCTGCACATGCACACACATAGGGCAGCTACAGAGCGGGGCTTTGGGTCTCTCTGGCCTGTTCTTGCTGGCAGGTGGGGGTCATCTGGATAACTGGGCTGATTTGTTGGCTGATCACCATCATCACAGCCAAGAAGGACATTGGCCAGCCGTCACTGGCACCCCTGGGGACTGGCGACCCTTCCCTGACCCGACCCTCTGCCCCCTCAGAGGCCTTGCCACCAGATGCACTCATCAGCAAGATCGCCATCCAGGGCTCCCTAGCTGTGGGTCAGAACTGGTTATTGGATGAGCAAACCAGCACCCTCACAAGGCTGCGCTACTCTTACCGGGTCATCTGCAGTGACAACTACTATGGAGACAACTGCTCCCGCCTGTGCAAGAAGCGCAATGACCACTTCGGCCACTATGTGTGCCAGCCAGATGGCAACTTGTCCTGCCTGCCGGGTTGGACTGGGGAGTACTGCCAACAGCGTAAGCAGCCAAGCTCCCACCTGTGTGGAAGGGGAGGGTCCCCTGAGCAAACACAGTGAAGCTTCTTGGTCACGGCTTGTCTCCCTTGAAGAGCGGGTCTGGGCCTCCTACTAGCTGGGCCTCAGGGACACCTAGGGATGCTGAGGGTGGGCTTAGCCTCAGACCTCCTCTCTCTTCCCAGTGCTCCTCCCATCATGCCAAAGCCCACAAGAAGCCCATGATGACATTCCATTCAACTTGACTTCTCCTTCCCTGTGCCATCATTTCACTTTAAGATACCCAGGACTCCTCTGGGAGGCCAGGAGTAGGAAGTGGGCCCAGGAGAGTTAGGGGACCCCCAGGGCCAGCAGGGGAGAATGGAGCTTAAGAGTCCTTGGCATCCCAGCCTCACCCAGCTCTGTGTTCTTCCCTTAGCTATCTGTCTTTCGGGCTGTCATGAACAGAATGGCTACTGCAGCAAGCCAGCAGAGTGCCTGTGAGTAGGGGACAGGAAGTGGTGAGTGGGAGCCCTCCCTTGGCCAAGGCCTCTCACCTCACTCTGCCTCTCTCTTGTTCCCCAGCTGCCGCCCAGGCTGGCAGGGCCGGCTGTGTAACGAATGCATCCCCCACAATGGCTGTCGCCACGGCACCTGCAGCACTCCCTGGCAATGTACTTGTGATGAGGGCTGGGGAGGCCTGTTTTGTGACCAAGGTGAGTCAGGGTGAAGAGAGGATGCAGAGTGGGTGGGAGAGATGGAGCTGGGGGGTGGAAATCCGATTTGTTGCCTGGATCCTTCTTACTTGGTGACTGCAGACTTGGCTTTCCCATGATCTTCCAAGGATCTAGGGTCTTTTAAGGATCTTTACAACTTGCCTAGAAGGAGGCAGTGGGTCCTTCCCCAGGTGCGGAGGCAGGGGGTGGTGGAGCCAGGGTGACTGAAGAACCCAGGAGGATGACAAGGTCGGCAGCCTGGAGGTTGCACTCAGAAATCCTAGCAAGGCCAAAGAGAGAGGACGCCAGTTTCAGTTCCTCTTTCTACCCCGTAGTTACCTATTAACCCCCTGAGTGTTTGCTTACCTTCCAGGGCTGTTTGAGCAGCTCTCCCCTAAACAGCTGTCTGGTGGGGTGTGCCCACTGGCCACCTGAGGCTGTGGGTGAGCTGGGCCTCTGGGCGGAGTGGCATCTAACCGACTTTTTGGTGTGGGCACAAACGGCCTCCCCTGCTCTTAGCTAGTTACCACCTGCCTGAACCCATGCGGTCTCTACCTGGTGTTTAGGGGTAGTCACTCTCTGGCTCTACAGGGGCCTTTCAGTCTCAACCTTAGGGGAGGAGGAAGCCTTTTTTCTTGCATCCCGCTAGCCAGCTGCAGCCTGTGCCTCCCGTTTTCAGGATCAAATGGGTGCACCTGCTGCCCAGAGACACCAGCGCAGCCCTGGGTAGGGTGGGCGGAGGGCTTGCCAGGATGGAAATAAATTGCCTAGGCCCTGACTTACTGTCAACAAGGGTCTTGAGATTCAGTCCCTGTGTTCTGTGTGTGTGTGTGTGTCTGTCCCTCTACTACCATCCCCACCCCAACACTCACGCATCTGGTTCCTGCTCATTCCCTTCCCTCTCCACCGTATTTGCTCCCAGGTGACACAGTCATATACTCATTGTATGCAAACACAGCACTTGCAGGCCCTATATTTACTCTGTCTGGTTCTCCCTCCCTGTCCTTCCCAAATAAAAAAACAAATACTTATATTTCAAAATGCCCTTGTAACACCTCTTCATTTAAAAAGTGCCCGATCACTGCCTATGGTGGCTCACATCACTCCTCTACCATTTCTACCTGTTGAAATTTTATCCCTACTTCCAGGCTTATCTCAGCTGCCCCTCCTCCATGACGCCTTTTCTGACTTCCTCCCCAACATGTGGCCTTGCCCTCCGCTCTTCTTCCTTATCTTCCTCCTACTTGGGTTGGCAGTTTGTGAGTTTCCCTGGCAGGACGGACGTCTTCCAGTTCCAGTTGTGTTGTTTCACTTTTGGTTGACTGCACTGGTCATATGTGATTCAAGGTGCTTTAAGAAACATAATTTTAGGCCGGGTGCGATGGCCTGTAGCCTAGCACTCTGGGAGGTCGAGGCGGGTGGATCACTTGAAGTCAGGAGTTCGAGACCAGCCTGGCCATCCTGATGAAACCCCATAAAAATACAAATATTAATCGGGCACAGTGGCGCATGCCTATAATCCCAGCTACTTGGGAGGTTGAGGCATGAGAATCGCTTGAACCTGGAAGGCAAAGGTTGTAGTGAGCCTATATCACATCACTACACTCCAGCCTGGGCGACAGAGCGAGACTCTGTTAAAAAAAAAAAAAAAAGAAAGAAAGAAAAAAGGCCGGGCGCGGTGGCTCACGCTTGTAATCCCAGCACTTTGGGAGGCCGAGGCAGGTGGATCACCTGAGGTCGGGAGTTCAAGACCAGCCTGACCAACATGGAGAAACCCCGTCTCTACTAAAAATACAAAATTAGCTGGGGTGGTGGCACATGCGTGTAATCCCAGCTACTCGGGAGGCTGAGGCAGGAGAATCGCTTGAACCCAGGAGGCAGAGGTTGCGGTGAGCCGAGATCGAGCCATTGCACTCCAGCCTGGGCAAAAAGAGCGAAACTGTGTCTCAAAAAAAAAAAAAAGAAAGAAAAGATTTTATCGGTAGTGGAGGAAGGATGTTTGGGCCTGGGAGACTTTGAGTTGAGGCATCTTTGAGCCAAACATGGGGGCAAACATGGACTGCAAGGAGCCTAGAGGTGAGTGCCTTCCCTGGCCCTGCTCACCTGCTTGGTTCCTGTTTCTGCAGATCTCAACTACTGCACCCACCACTCCCCGTGCAAGAATGGGGCAACGTGCTCCAACAGTGGGCAGCGAAGCTACACCTGCACCTGTCGCCCAGGCTACACTGGTGTGGACTGTGAGCTGGAGCTCAGCGAGTGTGACAGCAACCCCTGTCGCAATGGAGGCAGCTGTAAGGTGAGGCCCAGACCAGCTCAGGAAGACAGAGGTGTCAGGTGGTGTCTGGGCATCCTTAACCTAGGCAGCCAGTGGATGTACAGCCATGGACAGGCATTGTGGGCAGGTGGGGCCCAGCCTTCAGTCATGCATCCCTGCCCCCCAGGGTCTGACTTTGGCTCCTTTATGGTCTCTCCAGGACCAGGAGGATGGCTACCACTGCCTGTGTCCCCCAGGCTACTATGGCCTGCATTGTGAACATAGCACCTTGAGCTGTGCTGACTCCCCCTGCTTCAATGGGGGCTCCTGCCGGGAGCGCAACCAGGGGGCCAGCTATGCTTGTGAATGCCCCCCCCAACTTCACCGGCTCCAACTGCGAGAAGAAAGTGGACAGATGCACCAGCAACCCGTGTGCCAACGGTATGTCCTGCTGCCCTTCTAATCTGGTGGACTGGTACTAGGGCTGAGAGAGACTTCTGGTGAGGGAGGGTCAGGAGAGGAGCGAGGCATTGTCTGCCACTCTGGCCCCCCATCTGCTCCGGAGGGCGAAGAGCTTGCTTGATCAGCTGGGCGGGGCTGTGGAAGCGGAGCTGGTTAGTAGCACGCAGGCCTTAGGAGCAGGGGTGGTGTGCACCCTGCACAGCTTCCATTCCTATTCCCATGTCAGAACGCTGTCCTGGCTGGGGTGGCCTCTGACCCTCCCCAGGAAGTCCTGAGCTGGAGAGAGGGATGTTGGAGGCTTCGTGTTTCTCCTCAAAGGAGGCAGTGATTCAGTCAGAGCCCTGCTCCTGGAGGCCTCATCTTGCCCCGTGCCCAGGTAGAGCATGAGGTAGCATGAGGCATCTTGAATGTTTGCACCTTCCGAGGCATAAAGCCTGTTGGTAATCCTTGTCTATCTGGCTCCCAGGTGACCCTCTGTGAGGCAGGCAGGCAGGCAGCGCTTAGGAGCTGGAGAGGGGTGGGAAAGGCTGAGAGGGAGTCTGCTCTCTCATTGAAGCCTCTGGCACTGCCGTTTCTTCATCACTGAATGAAAACTATAACACCTGTCCTCTGTCCTTCATGTGGTTGTGAAGATGAAGTAAAACAATCACGATTGTACTTATCTGAGCATTAACTGTATACCAAGCATGGGCTCTTGACTTCATGCACCTTCCTAGCTATCCTATGAAGGGGCTAGCATTCTACTCCAGTCTAACAAATGGGGAAACTGAGGCTTAGGGACATGGTTAAGCAGCAAGCACCAGATCTCAGGCCACAGAGACAGCTGAGGTCCAAACTCAAGCCTATCTGTCTGAGTCTACATTAAAGCTCTGTAAGATGCTAGTCATTTTAATACATGAGCCCACTGAGGCCTAGAGAATCAGGGTCATGCTAAACTCCAGGTCTCCTGACTCTGTGCAGTTCTCTTTGTAGTGGGCTCTGCACGTGGAGGTAGAAGGGCCCGAGCATGTTCCTGGAATGGGGCTCCCACCCCATGCCCCAGGGGGCTCCCAGGCTATCACTGACTTGTGTCTCTTGCATCCTCACAGGGGGACAGTGCTTAAACCGAGGTCCAAGCCGCATGTGCCGCTGCCGTCCTGGATTCACGGGGACCTACTGTGAACGCCACGTCAGTGACTGTGCCCGTAACCCTTGTGCCCATGGTGGCACTTGCCATGACCTGGAGAGTGGGCTTATGTGCACCTGCCCTGCCGGCTTCTCTGGCCGGCGCTGTGAGGTGCGGACATCCATCGATGCCTGTGCCTCAAGTCCCTGCTTCAACAGGGCCACCTGCTACACTGACCTCTCCACAGACACCTTCGTGTGCAACTGCCCTTATGGCTTTGTGGGCAGCCGCTGCGAGTTCCCCGTGGGCTTGCCGCCCAGCTTCCCCTGGGTGGCCGTCTCCCTGGGCGTGGGGCTGGCGGTGCTGCTGGTGCTGCTGGGCATGGTGGCAGTGGCTGTGCGGCAGCTGCGGCTTCGACGGCCAGACGACGGCAGCAGGGAGGCCATGAACAACTTGTCGGACTTCCAGAAGGACAACCTGATTCCTGCCGCCCAGCTTAAAAACACAAACCAGAAGAAGGAGCTGGAAGTGGACTGTGGCCTGGACAAGTCCAACTGTGGCAAACAGCAAAACCACACAGTGGACTATAATCTGGCCCCAGGACCCCTGGGGCGGGGGACCATGCCAGGAAAGTTTCCCCACAGTGACAAGAGCTTAGGGGAGAAGGCGCCACTGCGGTTACACAGGTGAGTGGCGCCCGGAAGCCCAGGGCCTGGCCACCGGCCTGACATGGTTCTGCCTGGGCTCCTCCTAGGCCAGGCGGGAAGCAGTTAAGCAGCTGGGGTTTTGCTACTGACAGGAAGATCCTCCAGTAGGATTTCTGCCAGGGGTCCTTTGTCCTTCCCTCCCATTCATTCATTTGTTCATTCACACATGTCAAGTGTCCCTAGGGTGTCTCTTGTGACTTCCATCTTCCCATAGTGTGGCTTGCCTCTAGTGGCAACACTGGCTTTTTGCAGGGCTCAGACCCTTCTGGTGAGGTTGGGAGGCCTGTGGCTCTCTTAGGGGCCTGTTCCTAAGTGTCCCTCCCCCGCCCCCCCGCAGCAGCCCAGCATTGGGCACTTCCAGCCCCTGTGTCTTCCTTAAGAACCAGCCTGCAGGTGCCCTTTGGCTCTTCAGGGTCCTCTCTCCCCGTGAGTCTCTCCCCGTCCTGCCCTCACACACCTGTCTTATGTTCCCTCAGTGAAAAGCCAGAGTGTCGGATATCAGCGATATGCTCCCCCAGGGACTCCATGTACCAGTCTGTGTGTTTGATATCAGAGGAGAGGAACGAATGTGTCATTGCCACGGAGGTGAGTGCCGGGCTCGCCTTCCCTCCAGGCTTTTGTGGGTGGGAAAGTGGCCTGGTCCCTCTTGACCCATGGGCCCTTCCTGAAGGGTAGGTTGGAACCCTGCCTTGGCAGGCCAAGTTCAGTGGATCCCTGATCCATTTGGTCCCTGCTGGTCTCATTGCCTTGGGTCCCTACTGGCCTCATTGCCACAAAGGGCATGAAACAGAAACCATGGTGGCAAGCCTGGTCTGGTCCTTTCCTGCTGTATTGGTGCTAGGCTGGGCAGCCATATGGCACTGCTTGCCAGCCTCTGATGGATGAGGGAGCCCCTCATCCCTTGTGCCCCTCCTGCCCCTTCCCACTGGCTTCCTCTATTGACCTCATGAGCACAAGCTCCCAAGCCCGTGTGTGTGTTGGGCTGAAGACTGGGGAGAACTGCCCCACCTGCTCTTGGCCCCTGCCTGCCCCGTCGGCTTCTCCCAGGGAGGCCCAGGGAGGGCCTGGAGGGAGTGCGCATGCCCAGGGTAACCTGTTTCCCTGCCTTCTGCTTGCTCCCAGGTATAAGGCAGGAGCCTACCTGGATATCCCTGCTCAGCCCCGCGGCTGGACCTTCCTTCTGCATTGTTTACATTGCATCCTGGATGGGACGTTTTTCATATGCAACGTGCTGCTCTCAGGAGGAGGAGGGAATGGCAGGAACCAGACAGACTGTGAACTTGCCAAGAGATGCAATACCCTTCCACACCTTTGGGTGTCTGTCTGGCATCAGATTGGCAGCTGCACCAGCCAGGGGAACAGAGGAGAGGAGAGATGCCACTGGGACCTGCCCTGCCAGCAGTGGCCTTTGGGGGGCTCCTTCTGGGGCTCCGGCCTGTTTTCCAGAGAGAGTGGCAGTAGCCCCATGGGGCCTGGAGCTGCTGTGGCCTCCACTGGCATCCGTGTTTCCAAAAGTGCCTTTGGCCCAGGCTCCATGGCGACAGTTGGGCCCAAATCAGAAAGGAGAGAGGGGGCCAGTGAGGGCAGGGCCTCCTGTGGGCTGGAAAACCACTGGGAGCCTCTCTTGGCGGCGTTTGCCCTGCAGGTGAGGTGAGTGCTTGAGGGAGGGGAGTACTTTTTGCCCCATGCCTCCAACTACCACATGCGGGCCTGGCTCTCTGGTCTAGGTCCTTTGGGCAAGAATGTCGGTCTACTCGGCTTCTATCACCCTCTGGCCCTGGGCTCCTGTAAGCAGACAGGCAGAGGGCCTGCCCCTCCCACCAGCCAAGGGAGCCAGGCCTAACTGGGGCACTCAGGGCAGTATGTTGGAAACTCCATTGAGGGGGAAATCAGGTGCTGCGACCGCCTGCGCCCTTTCCTCCCTCAAGCCCACCTCCATGAACTCGAGCCTGGGCTCTGGTCCACTACTGCCCCAGACCACCCTCAAAGCTGGTCTTCAGAAATCAATAATATGAGTTTTTATTTTGTTTGTTTTTTTTTGTAGTTTATTTTGGAGTCTAGTATTTCAATAATTTAAGAATCAGAAGCACTGACCTTTCTACATTTTATAACATTATTTTGTATATAATGTGTATTTATAATATGAAACAGATGTGTACAGGAGTTTATTACTTATTGGGTCCTGTCTTTGTGATGGCACCCCTGCCCTCTCACCCAAAAAACTCTAAACTCCCTTCCTCTACTGCTGCCTTGTGCCCCGCCAGAACCCCTGGGACCTCTGCAGACACTTGGATTTGGCATGTCATACCCCAGGCCCTTGTCTTCTTCCATTCCTTGAGGAGCCGAGCCTCACCCATCTAGTCCCCAGCCTCAGCCAGCCTTCCCTGCCTGCTGACTTTGAGTTGGCACAGCACCCCCTTCCCTCTTTATGCCCTCACTATTCCTTGAGGCATGTTCCTCCTGACCTGAATCACTTCTTCCTTCCTCTCTTCAAGCCTGAAAAAGCTTATGGGACTCCCTAGTTCAGCCTGTTTGTCTCATACTCAAAAGGATTCTCTTGGCCGGGCGCGGTGGCTCACGCCTGTAATCCCAGCACTTTGGGAGGCCGAGGCGGGCGGATCACGAGGTCAAGAGATCGAGACCATCCTGGCTAACACGGTGAAACCCCGTCTCTACTAAAAATACAAAAAATTAGCCGGGCGTGGTGGTGGGCACCTGTACTCCCAGCTACTCAGGAGGCTGAGGCAGGACAATGGTGTGAACCTGGGAGGCGGAGCTTGCAGTGAGCTGAGATCGTGCCACTGCACTCCAGCCTGGGCGACAGAGCGAGACTCCATCTCAAAAAAAAAAAAGCATTCTCTTGTTGGAAGATGGGATGGGGCCTCTGCACCCTGGTGACATCTGTGTCCTTCCTCCTGCTGTTGCAGGGTGCTTCGCTCTTTTCTTAGCCCTAGCAGGGCACAGGTCTTGGGAGACAGGGCAGGAGGGAGGTTTGCCTTGTTTTTCCCCTTTGTAGCAGACAAGAGCACTGACAGTCTGAGAACCTTGTCTGCCCAGGGCTGCTAGAATTTATTGAAGACTGCAAAGACAGGGAGAAAGGAGGTACCCTTCCCTGAGTCCAGGTTTCTCTTGCTGAGGCACTAATGAGGGAGTTTCCAGTCTCACTAGGAGTTTCATGCCTAGCTTCCTCTAAGGCACAGGATAGTCCCTAGGGTGCCACAGCCCTCTCTATAGCCGAAAATATGCTCCATGGAGAGCAAATTATGAAAAAATGAGCCACTGACAAAAAGCTGAGCAGATGCTCCCAGCTCTCAGCCTGTCCACAGTAAAGCAAAATAGACCCACCAGATGCCCTGGAGTTCAAGGGTTTGGAGTGCTACTTACCCTCCCTTTTTTCCTCTCTCCTTGACACAGACACACCATGCCCACCCCAGACCTGGGTGCTTATGCTAGAGACACGGGAGCATGCACATGCTCCATGCCTCACTCATCGCTCCCTGTTCCCTCCACTGTACACACAGGGTATCAAACAGGAAAGCATTCAGGGAACCGTTCCCACAGCCTGAGCCGGCAGCAGGGGGAAGAACAACACGACCTCACTCTTCCTGCCCAAAATGAAACAGGAAAGCAGCTCCCAGGCCCTAGGGGGGTGCGGGAGGGGGAAACTGGGCTGGGACACGAAGGCAAGATGACGAGGCTCCCATGTGGGGGACAGGTAGGACACCCGCAGGCCTGCACGTCCACAACACCAGGCTGTGACGGGCTGCACTGGCTGCCAGACTCGCAGAGAAGAGCCCCGGAGAAGAGTTGACTGGCAAAGCTCACAGCTGCTCTGATGGGCTAGATGGGGAGCTGGAGAGCCCACCAAAAAAGCTGGCTTTCTGGGGAAAGTGGGGACCCGTGGGGAACTTGGTCTGTGCAGCTCCGACCTGCAGCTCATGCCAGGCTCCACCTTCAACAACATGCCAGAAGCTGGGCAGGCACTTGGGGTGTAAACAGGCCTCGGCGGAGGAAGCCCCTTCTCCCCAGGATTTCCTGAGAGTCCAGCCCCTTCTGATAGGTGAGGCACCCAAGACTTTCCTGATCACTTGAGTGTCTTGGGATACAGGAGATCTCCTAGGCTTGGCAGAAAGGAGGCCAGATAATAGTTCTAGACTCACTTGTGAGGTGCCTTCCACAGGTTAGCAAATGCCCATCTTTAATTTGCATGGGTATTTCACCAGGGAATTCAGAGTTTAGTAGTTCCTTAACAGCCTGGAGCCAGTGCCCTGCCTGGAGAATCAATTTGACCCCACGGTGACCTGAGGACAGCTGCTTTTCCAGGGCCCCCGGCTGATAGAGTCAGGGAGGGGTTGTGCAGAGGGAGAAATGACTTTATTCTGCTTGCTCAGCCAGGGTCCCCTCTCCGACCTCACGGCCAGAGTCAGCCTGGTCAGGAGGTAGGGAAAAAAGGACAGTGGCTCCCACCTCCCCAATCCCAGGCTAGAAAAGGCCACCAGACTAAACCAAGGTGGTGTGGATGCTCCATCTCTTGACTAGGACCCACAGAGCTCTCCGTAGGTCCCCTCGCCGCAGCTCTCCCAGCCTCTCCCCGTGGGTCCACAGGATCAGCAGCCCCAGCCCTCCGCCCCACGTGGCCTGCTGCATTCCGGGAAAAGGGTGGAAGTGATTCACTGGGGGAACTGTGACTGTCCCTTCCTCGGGCGGGGATGCGCCTGCGAGGTTCCAGTGGCCTTCCCTGGGCGGCTGCGCCGTCTCTCGCGCCTAGGGCACCCCGAGCCCCGCGCGGCGGCGGAAGGGGCAGGTGCGCCTGGCCGCCTGGGTCAGCCCTCCACCTGCCGCCGCCGCGCCCCGCAGCTCCCGCGGCTCCCCGCCCCCCGCGCTCTTTGTTACAGCCCGACTTCCTGTTTGCGGCAGCCGACCCGGCTCACTTCCCGGGCCGGGAAGCCGCCGAAGGCCGCGAGCTTCTCGGAGGCTCCCCCGCCCGCTCGGCTCCGCCTCCTGCCTCCCCAATCTCGCCCGGGCCTGGGAGCCCGCGCCGGGCCGCGGCCGCGGGAAGCGGAGCCGCGGGCCAGCAGGCGGGCAGGCGGGCTGGACCTCGAGGGCGCTGCTTCCCGGCACTAGAGGGCGCTGCGCGCCTGTCGGGGCTGCGGGCGGGAGGGGCCGTCGACCCCGGGAGGCTCTCTGGGGCCCCCCTTCTCCGTCCGGGGCCGATGAGACTAAGGCAGCAGGGGGCGGCCAGACGCCCGAGCTCCCTCCGGGCTCCGAGCCCCTAAGCTGAACGGGTAACCTGGGGAGAACCCAGTGCCGGGCTTTTCCCCAAATATTCTCACAGTGTCCAGGGGAGCAAGCCCTCTTTCCCCTGGCCCCGCCGTCGCAGCAGCCAGGCCCCCTCGCAACCCCACAGGCCTCCGGCCATCCTGGTCCAGAGACATCCTCAAGGGAAGGGAATGGCGTCGAGCAGGGCCAGTCACCGGTTTCGGTTATGGGGCTGGAGCTCCTTTCCAGCGCCACCCCTCATTACCGGGTGCTCTGGGACAAGTCCATCTACTTCATTCCTTCAGCACTGATTAGCACTGGAAGCAGGAATTGCTGTCTGCTCAGGGCCGCTAACAATCTAGCTGCTTATCCTTAACCTCTCTGCGGGTAATGCCTGTTAGGCGTTGCTAGGGGGTTGAAATGAGGATGTATGGAAGCATTTGTGAGCAGTGTTGTAACCTCTGCTGGTGGGTTCATCCTCCTCAAGTATCTCTAAGTGAGCCACTTTCTGAGCTCCCCCTGCCCCGGCGCTCATCAGCAGGGTGGGACCTAGGGAGGTTGGGGTCTGGCAGGATAGTCCCAGTGTTAGCAGCGGCCAGTCCGTGGGGGTCTGCAGCAACCTCAGTTCTTGCCTCCTCAGAAGAAAGAATTGCACCGACGGGCATAAGGCAGAAGGAGAGACTGAGGCAAATTTTAGAGCAGGAGTGAAAGTGTATTACAGAGTATTAGAGCAGGAACAAAAGGAAGTAAAGTACACTTGGAAGAGGGTCAAGTGGGCGACTTGAGAGATTCAAGTGCGCGTTTGACCTCTGACTTGGGGTTTTCTATGTTGGCGTGCTTCCGGAGCCTTGCATCCCTTCTCCCTGACTCTTCCCTGAGGATGGGCGGTCCGCATGCCCGAGGCCTGCCAGCTCTTGGGAGGGGTCGCGTGTGCAGTGTGCTTACTGGATTGTGCACATGCTCACTTGAGGCATTTTTCCCTCACTGCTCGAGCATTCCTAGAGGAAGGTCAGATACCAGTTGAGCTCCGCCATTTTGCCTCCTAGTGTACTCGCTTGAACCCACTTGCCCTACTCCTGAGATCTTATCGGGAAGCTGCTGATCAGTTTCAGGTATTTCTCTCTATTGAGAGACTGCCTTTCCCTGGTGCGGGCTGCAACAATTGTTATTTTAGAGAGACAGGGTAACAGCCACCTGACCATCACCTGATGGTTGCCTGAGATTCCTGGTGGGGGTCGAGCGTCCTCTCCTGTGCTGCTCATGCCTGTCTACCTACTGCGACACCAGCAGTAGCCCTAGGACCAAGTAAAGCAGCTGAGATCACAGGTTTCTGTCACCATCACTTCCGTGTGCCCTTGCCTTCCAGGAGCATCACTAATCTAGGTCAACCTCCTCTGATGTAGGTAGGGGTAGAAGGGAGGCCCTTGCTGTGGGAAGGGACAGCAGGACCCCCAGGTCCTCAAGAGTCACCTTCCCTTTGGAGATCTGCCACAAGTGACTTTTTGCCACCTTTCCCTGGCCTCTGGGACATGGTACCCCTTAACACTCTGGTCAAGAGTGGGCTCAACTTACTTACTTCATCCACAAAGTTTCTCTGAGGCCAGGGCACAGGGCCCAAGAATCCAAGTGAGTCTACAGCCAGACCCTCATGATGGTAACTAGCATCACAGGAATCCGGATTTAGCAACAGGTCGGCTCTGGCCCAGAAGCGCCCTGTGTCATGGCACCCCCTGTAGGGCAGAGCCACAGCCCTGCCAGGCATGGCTAGCCTGTCTGTCTCTAGTGACCCCTCCTCCTGGTGGGGCTTGGGGTTTTGCACATCGGCACTGGCCATTTGACTTGTTGGAGAATTGCTGTCCCTTTCCCACAGTGGCAGGTGTTGGGGTAAGGCTCATGGTACTAAGCCCAGTCTGTTCAGTTTCACTCCTCTACCAGCAACTCCCTTCCTCAGCGCTTCCTCTTCTGTCTCTGGTAGAAGAGATCTGAAAGGTCCTGGACATTCTCCATTCTATTAGCAGTGGGCCCTGGGGAAGAAGGAATCCCAGCTGCTCTCCTTCATTGAAAGGGCTTCACTGCCTTGGCTCCCTGTGGGCCACAGAATGTACAGCACCAGCCAGGCCCCTTGTGAGCACCCTGACTTCTCCACATGGCCGGTTTTCTGAGGCTTCTCTTCTAGAGCCAGGTCCCACCACACCACAGCATTTCCATGAGATCTGAGGTTCACCCCAACCCTGTGGATCTTTGCAGCCCTGGCACCCCACTGAAATGCTCCGCACTACAGCTTCTCCTCAGCCCTGCAACTGGTTGCTTCCTGTCCCCACAAATTGTACTTTTCTCTCTCCTTGGAATTGGGAGCACCACCCACCAGTCCTCTATTGGAACCCCAGCTTCTTTCCTTCCAGGTAGATGAGGACTGAGCTCTGGATAACTGGAACACCAGCCACCCCACAGGTGCCTGGTCAGCCGGACCTCTCCACCTCCTTGGAGGCTAGAAAATGGGCAGGAAGCCAGGTTTTTCCACCATCCCAGGCACCCTTTTGCCAGGATATAAGTGAATCTCTACAGTCCCTGCTTTTGTGGACCAAGGGCCAAGCAGCCTTCCCCCCTCGGCCATGGGTTTGGTTGGCACACCCTTCAGAACAGCTGCCTGGGACTCTCTCTCCCTCTTCCGAGGTGGACTGTATGCAGGGATCCTCTACTTCATCTGCCCCTCCTTTGGCCAGAATGTCGGTGGGACCTAGGTCCTCTTTGCACAAGACCTGAAGACCTGCAGACACACTTACCTTTCAGAGGTCCGTGGGAGGTTATGGTTCCTCATAGATGCTGGATTATTTACTAATTTATTTATTTTAGCACCTTCACTCCATGCATACACAGAAAATCTCTCTTGGCTCAAGCAACTGTTTGTTCTGTCAATAGGATGTTTGTTCTGCTAATAGTGTGCTTGGGTGAGACCATTACCCATTCTGTCTTTTAGAAACATGCCTTGGCTGGGCACGATGGCTCACACCTATAATCCCAGCACTTTGGGAGGCCAAGGCAGATGGATCGCTTGAGCCCAGGAGTTCAAAAACAGCCTGGGTAACATGGGGAGACTCCGTCTCTACAAAAATGCAAAACAATTAGCCGGGTGTTGTGGGATGCACCTGTAGTCCCAGCTACTCGGTAGGCTGAGGTGAGAGGAGTGCTTGAGCCTGGGTGGCGGAGGCTGCAGTGAGCTGAGATTGTGCCATTGCACTCCAGCCTGGGTGACAGAGCTAGATCCTGTCTCAAAAACAAACAAAAAAATTAGCTGGGCATGGTGGTGCATACCTGCAGGTCTTAGCCACTTGGGAGGCTGAAGTGGGAGGATCAGTTGAACCCAGGAGGTCAAGGCGCAGTGAGCCATGATCATGCCACTACACTCCGACCTGGAGGACAGAGTGAGACCCTGTCTCGAACAAACAAAAAACACGGCCAGTGCAGTGGCTCACACCTGTAATCCCATCACTTTGGGAGGCCAAGGTGGATGGATCGCTTGAACTCAGGAGTTTGAGACCAGCCTGGGAAACATGACAAAACAACAACAACCACAAAAAATTAGCTGGACAGTGGCAGGTGCCTGTAGTCCCAGCTACTCAGGAGGCTGAGATGGGAGAATCACTTGAGCCTGGGAGGTCGAGGCTGCAGTGAGCTGAGATTGAGACACTTCACTTGCCTGGATGACACAGCGAGACCCTGTCTCAAAAAAAACACCCCACATTCCTTTGGCACCCTACTTGCCAGAACAGTCTGTGAATTGCATGGCAAGGATGGAGAGTGAGATAGCTGGAGATGTCCTCTACTGATCCTAAAATGCTTACCTTGATCACTTCCTCCTGACCCACTTCGTTCTTCTGCGCTATTTCAGAATGAGAGGTTCACTATGGCTCTGCCCTGGATGAAATGGAAAGTGAAATTGTCTGAAGTAAAGACAATAAGAAGTCAACATTTGTTGAGTGTTTCTGTGTGACAGGTACTGCCTACGGTATTATTTCTTTCAATCCTTTTCAGGCCCTGCAAGGTCAATGCTATTACTTATTCCCTCTTTACAGTTGAGAAAACCAAGAACTAAAGACACCATGCTTAGCGTCACTCAGCTGGTACATGGTGGAACTGAGCTCAAATATGAGCAAGCTGAACTTAGAGGCAGTGTCTGGGAAAGCTTTTCCTTTCTTCTTCTTCTTTTTTTTTTTGTTATGATCACAGAGAGGCCACATTTTTAAAACTGACAACTGAATCTCTACATACATACAGTTTTGCCCACATTATAAGTGGCTCAACAATCATATCAATGATGCAGACTCATGAAAGTTTACATAAAACTGCTGCTCTAGGTTTTGGTGCATTTTCTCTCTCTCGCTCTCTTTTTTTTTTTTTTTTTGAGATGGAGTTTCGCTCTGCTGCCCAGGCTGGAGTGCAATGGCACGATCTTGGCTCACTGCAACTTCCGCCTCCCAGGTTCAAGTGATTCTCCTGCCTAGGCCTCCTGAGTAGCTAGCTGGGATTACAGGTGCCTGCCACCATGCCCAGCTAATTTTTGTATTTTTAGTAGAGACGGGATTTCAACATATTGGCCAGGCTGGTCTCAAACTCCTGACCTCAGTGATCGGCCTGCCTCGGCCTCCCAAAGTGCTGGGATTACAGGCGTGAGCCACCACACCCAGCGGTTTTGGTGCATTTTTGTGCCAGCTACTTTAGTAGGTAAAACAAACATAATGAACTCAGCTACTTGAATCCATGAGAACCAGCTTTCAAAAAAGCATGAGGAAAGTGTATGCATAGTGGGTTTTAAGAAAAGGCCCCATGTTCTCTTTCACAATTAGGACCACATTCCAAAAGCATAATTCTAGGTTGCTACAGTGTCTTCTCTGCTACAAACCATTGTTTCAAAGGTTAAAGAAACAAGAAGATAATTCACATAAAAGTGTTTTAAAATATTTTTCCTATTCAAAATAAAATAAAAATATATGATCTCCATAAAATTTTACTTATATGTATATGTATATGTATGTATATATACATATGTGCGTGCGTGCATGTGTGTGTGTATGTGTATATCTATATGTGTGTGTATATATACATTATTTACTTATTTATTTTGAGATGGAGTCTCACTCTGTTGTCCAGGCCGGAGTGCAGTAGAGTGATCTCAGCTCATTGCAGTCTGCACCTCCCGGCTTCAAGCAATTCTTGTGTCTCAGCCTCTTCAGTAGCTGGGATTACAGGTGTGCGCCACCACACCTAGCTAATTTTTGTTTTTTTGTATTTTTAGTAGAGACAGGGTTTCACCATGTTGGCCAGGCTGGTCTCAAACTCCTGGCCTCAAGTGATCACCTGCCTCGGCCTCCCAAAGTGCTGGGATGACAGGTGTGAGCCACCGCGCCCAGCTGATCTCCATAAAATTATAAAGAGATTATATCAAAATGTTGACCAGACAAGCCAGACCATTTGCCTTCACTAATTGCCTTGGAGGGCAGAGCACATGTGTCATCTACAAGGAAGGGGAGATGGGGGTAGAGTTCTCGCTCTCCCCACGCCTGTGGAGTAGGGGCAGACAGGAGCCCTTTGGCTTCCCTGGGGTTTTGCTTCCTTGTGTACAGAATTGAGGGAGGTGGGCTAGATGGCTTTTAAGAGGCCCCTCAACTGAAAGTCAGCTTGAGATCCCTTCTTTGAGCAGACATATAGGGTGGCCAAAGAAATGGATTAAAAAACAGATGGATGAAGTCTTTCTCACCTTTTGATACCATCACTCAGAAGTATTCTGTATTATAGTTCAAGGAAATCTTTGCCTGGTACTATTAAAGGGTACGCAATGAGGCATCTGACAATGACATTTTTTATAAAAAAGAAAAAACAACAACAAAAAGCAAGTTTTGATAAAAATGTAAACAGGCTATGCTAAGTTTGGGTGGAAAAACAATGTACCACCATGTTACTACCAGCAGTCAGGACGTCCTGTCTCTGAATTGTAGGAGCCCCCAGTCTGGTTGGGAGAAATGCTGAGGGAGGTGCATGTTCAGGCCATCCAACAGAGACCTGATGAGTGCACACTGCTCAGGATATAGAGAAACAGGGGCCCAGGAAGACAACTTTAATGAAACTGGTTCAAAACAAAGGATGCAAGAGAGTCAAATGATCCAAAGAGAGTGATGGCTTCTCATTTTCTGTCCCTTACAGAGACTACAAATATCATTTCTTCTGGAATCTAATACATTTCCAAAATGCATCAATTATATTTTCCTCATGAGGCAGGCACACATTAAGCATGTGACAGTCATATGAATTATTTGTGAGCCCCAGGGCTTCCAGGAGCTGTCTTGGAGCTTATGGTCAGAGGCGTCCTGAGATTTCAAATAGTAAAGCTTTCTCCATGGCCACATGTTCCTTTGATGTTTGGGTTATTGAACACAAACTCACTGGATAATTTGTCTTCAGCATAGACTATTTCTGTTCCTAAAAGTGTTCGTTGTGCTTTCTTTTTGATTAACACTCTGACTCCATCTTGAATAACTTCTTCATTGAAATCTCCTTTGTCTTCGTTTATTCTAGAATATAAGAAAGGTCATTACAGGCCCTGGTTCAGACACCAACTTTTACACCTAATGCTCAGGCTTATCTTGAAGAAGTTATTTTATCTTGTTTACTGCGGAAGGTGTCAGACTGCGAGTGGCCCTCGTGGGCTGCAGCTTCCTGTTGCTCACAGCCCGGACAGTCCTCCGGACTAAGGAAGCCAACGTCTTTGTCATCCGGGTACCCAGGTGCTTCAGGCCTGAGCTCGGCGGCCTCAGCCTCTTCTTTGGACATAGCAGGCCCATTGATGCCACCAGTTCTGGCACACGGCGCACTCAGGCCTCTGGGAAGGTTTTTCATCCTTCAGGAATCAGTAGCATTATAAGGCAACTTCATCCTTTAGCGTATAAATTAGCATCATTCCCTAGCTCCTAAAACAGCCTTCCCTTGTTTCAGATAAACATGCTGACTAACACCAGGAGGTGATGCCAATCTCTGGTAAGAGAAGACAGAAGGAACAGATCCTCAGGAGATGAGCGGTAGCCACCCGGAGGGGAACAATAAGGAAACAGTTAATTTGGGAAATATCTAAAAAAGGAAACCACCACGTGCACACCACGTGCACATCACGTGCCACTCTGCAAGGTGGAGGTGATGCCTGGGCCCATAGCCTCTCATGAGCTGGCACCTCTGTGGGCATGACATCAGCAGCCCCCTCCTGGGGGGCGTTAGAAGGAAAGACGGGAAGGGTTTGCTGTTGAAGTTACAGAGGGGAACCAGCTAAGCGAGTGGTTTGTTGCCTGGGAGTGTCCCGCGGGGAGGAAAAGACACAGATGTTGTTGGCAAGAATAAGCAAGGAATGGGGACAGCCAAGACATGTTCCCAGGAAGGTGTTGCAGATCCCCTGGGCCAACTTCTGTGGAGATTCCTATTTTGAGGGTCGAGGTTGAACTTGTGTTATGTGGGACATGGGATATAGCCCTGGCCTTTTCCAAGCAACAGCCTCACTTATTCTACCTATATTTGTGGAGAATCTTCCGCGTGCCTGACTTGTGTTGGTTCTCTTGGGCCTTCAGCGATGAACCATGCTCTCGGGAAGCGCTCAGGTGAGTGACAGGCAGGACACAAATGATTCCCAGCCAGGAGGCTCTGGAGCTGGCCCAGCTGCCTTCAGACCCAGGCTCCACTACTTTCTGGTACGTCACCAACAGGGCTTACCTAGCTTTCCTGCATGCTCATCTGTGAAATGATATTTACCTCACAAAGTAGTGAAGAAACGTGTAATTAGAATGGATGATGTAAAGGCGTTTAGCAATTGCCTGGCACATGGTATGCACGTAATAAATGAGTGTTTCTGTTGTAAGCACAAGTTGGAAGGGGCAGATCAGTAAACTGCAGTGGCGTAAAGTGTTGTGGGAACATAGAGGAGGGAATGTCTGACTCTGCCAGGAGCAAGATCAGGTTATTGAAGACATTGCCAAATGAGTTATGAAACACTGGGACTTTGGTCAGGGTGGGAGGAGGTCTGAGAACGGGCATCATGAGAATGTTCCCTAAATGTTTCAGGTATGCTATCTATCCCTCCCCCACCAGAAAACCACTAATGACTCTATAAAAGTAACTTTTTTTTGTTTTTTATAGACAGGATCTTGCTCTGTTGCCCAGGTTGGAAAGCAGTGGCACAATCACAGCTCACTGCAGCCTTGACCTCCTGGGCTCAAGCAGCCCTCCTGCCTCAGCCTCCTGAGCAGCTGGGACCACAGGTGCATGTCGCTAAGCCGGGCTAATTTTTAAAAATTTTTTGTAGAGATGAGGTTTCATTATGTTTTCCAGGTTGGTCTCAAACTCCTGAGCTCAAGCGATCTTCCTGCTTGGCCTCCCAAAGTGCTGGGATTATAGGTGTGAACCACCACGCCCAGCAAAAATTAACTTATTATTATTTAAACATTACTTTCCATAAAACTTGGAAAACAAAGGAGAGAACTGCTCACAATCCCAACACACTGGTATTTGCTGCCTCCCTATCTTTATTGTTACTGTTTTTAACAATAGTACATATGAAAATTTATATTTTGCATTTTTGCCTTAATATGCACTCATACACATTTTTACTACATTGTTTATTTTTTTCCTGAGACGAAGTCTTGCTCTGTTGCCCAGGCTGGACTGCAATGGTGCAATCTTGGCTCACTGCAACCTCCGCCTCCTGGGTTGAAGCAATTCTCCTGCCTCAGCCTCCCGGGTAACTGGGATTTCAGGCACCCGCCACCGTGCCTGGCTAATTTTTTTTGTATTTTTAGTAGGGACGGGGTTTCACCGTGTTGCCCAGGCTGGTCTCGAACTCCTGAGCTCAGGCAGTCTGCCCACCTTGGCCTCCCACAGTGTTAAGATTACAGGCGTGAGCCACTGCACCCGGCCCGACATACATAATTGTTTCTAATGTCTGCACAAATTCAATGGACTATATCATATTTATGCAACTAATTATTGCTGGGTATTTAGGTTGTTTGTGTGTGTGTGTGTGTGTGTGCATGTACATTTTTCCGTCATATGAATGGTAAACTGACATAATTTCCTTAAACATTTAGCTAATTTTGGATATTTAAGTAGTTTTTTTCTTGTTTTTGCTATAATAAGTAATGGCCGGGAGTGGTGGCTCACGTCTGTAATCCCAGCACTTTGGCAGGCCGAGGTGGGCAGATCACAGACAGGAGTTTGAGATCAGCCTGGCCAATATGGCGAAACCCCGTGTCTACTAAAAATACAAAAATTACCCGGGCGTGGTGGCAGGTGCCTGTAGTCCCAGGTACTCAGGAGGCTGAAGCAGGAGAATCGCTTGAACCTGGGAAGCGGAGGTTGCAGTGAGCTGAGATTGTGCCATTGCACTCCAGCCTGGGCAACAGAGGGAGACTCTGCCTCAAAAAAAAAAAAAAAAAAAGTAACAATGCATTGAAAATATTCAGGCATATGGCTTTTCCCGTATTTTGAATAATTTCCTGAAGGAGTATTGGGTCAAAGGGCAGGGATATTTTATGATTCTTGATTTGTATCACCAAGCTGCTTTCTCAAAGGGTTGTTTGTGAAAGATACTTCAACAATGTGTGGATACCAGTTTCCCACTTCCCGGCCTACAACCCATAGCTGGTGAATGGAGAAGAGGACATTCTTCTAAGAAGCTACCAACAAAGGAGGTGCTCACATCAACTAAAGTGGACAGGATAGAAGAGAAGAGGGAGAGTGAATGTGGGGAATGGAGAGAAAGTGAAAAAAAAGGAATAACCAGAAAGGACCATGTGCCTCTCTCTCTCTCTCTCTCTCTCTCTCTCTATATATATATATATATATATATATATATATATTTTTTTTTTTTTTTTTTTTTTTTTCGTGGTTGGAAAAGTAATTCATGCTCCTTATAAAAATCCAGACTTTTGGCAGGGCGCGGTGGCTCACACCTGTAATCGGATCACAAGGTCAGGAGATCGAGACCATCCTGGGTAACACAGTGAAACCCCATCTCTACTAAAAATACAAAAACTTAGCTGGGCATGTTGGTGGACCCCTGTAGTCCTAGCTACTCGGGAGGCTGAGGCAGGAGAATGGTGTGAACCGGAGAGGCAGAGCTTGCAGTGAGCTGAGATTGGGCCACTGCACTCCAGCCTGGGCAACAGAGTGAGACTCCATGTCAAAGGAAAAAAAAAATCCAGACTTTTTCATTAATGTCTAAGTTTGATACTGAAAGTCCTCCTCTGGTGCCAGCCTCTGCTAACAGTTTAGATATATTCTTCCAGATTATTTCTTACACGAATACTTTTTGTTTTAAAGAAATAGCTTCGTACTATACACACTGCTGTGCAACTTTCCCACTTACGTCTGCGACACCTTGGGAATGAATATGTGAAGTGTGCAGATCACGTTTAGTTTAAATATTGAATTAGAATCGAATGAGAAGCCATGTTGCACATTTCCCCTGCCAGCCATCTCCTGGCCAGTTCGGAGAGAAGGCCTTCAGCTGTCTCTGTTTCCATTTTACAGTCAGCGACATCCCCAGAGGGCAGTCCCTTGCTGCTGTTTAGGGGGTCAACCCCAGTAGGCCTGTGGACTCGGCTGGGAGGCTAGAAGCCAAGGGCGAAGACCAGTAGCTGGCCATAGCCTTGTGAGGACCTCACTGGGCCCTCCTTGCCCGCTGCTCCTGGGACCTTGTGCCTAAGGATTAATCATTGCTGCAAAATCTCACGTCCAGGAAGAATTAAACCCATCGCCTTGGGGGCAAGACTAGCCTGGCTTTTGCATCTTTATACCCTTTATAGCCCAAGTGACTGCCGGCCCATCCAAGCGCTCTAACAGGCTCTTCCTCGAGCCTACCTGGGCTCAAGGGGTCCCACACCTGGTCAGGGGCGTAGCCCTCATGTGAGGTCTGTAAGTTTCAGGCGCCTGGCCTACCTAACTCATTCCCGCAGTCTCTGCAGAACCCCCTGCCGCCCCCCGCGACCCAGTTTCTCCGTTTGCTCACACTGGCCAACGGCGTGAGGCACCTGAGTGGAATGCGGACGGTGCCTCCGACAGCTTTCCCGCAGTGCATGATCTCAGGAGGGGCTCCAGAGACGGAATTTTACGACGCCCAGAGCGCTCCTTCTGGACGTGCCCTGGACTCGACTTGGGACTGAGTCTGTGCCACCTAGATTGGCAGGGACTCGGCCAGGTGCACAAGCGGCAAGGCTGGTCAGACACCGCCTGGGACTCGCTCGCCGTACCTCCAAGGGGCCCAGGCCATGAGGGGGCGGCTGGGGAGACTCCCGGTGCCCGCCCTGTGCCCGGTGGGTTCCCCCTGCCCGCCGCCTGACGCAATCCGAGGCGCCCTTGCTGCATGCCGGCGCTAGAGAAACCTCCCCTGCCGTTGCATCACTCCTGCCAGGTTTGCCACAGAGGTGGAGCCGAACCAATCAGCGGGCGCGCTGGGCCCGGGGCGGGGTTAAGTGAGAAGCACAATCCGAAGTTGATTGGCCAAAAGGGGATTTGCCCCGCCCCAATCACCGCGGCAGCTGGCCGTGGTGGGCGTGGTCTCCCGGCAAGAGAGTTTAAAGGGCGCCTCCATGGGGGGCGCTCAGCTGGAGCGACCGAGCGGTGCCAGGCCAGGTGTGTGCGTCCGTCGGTCTTTCCGTGCCCACGCCGGAGACCAGCCCCGGAGGCCGCCTGGGCCTATCCCTGTGCCCGGCACCATGAAGCAGGAGTCTGCAGCCTCGAACACCCCGGCCGCGTCGCAGTCCCCTACACCGTCCGCTCAATTTCCCCGAAACGACGGCGACCCTCAAGCTCTGTGGATTTTCGGGTACGGCTCCCTGGTGTGGAGGCCCGATTTCGCCTACAGCGACAGCCGTGTGGGCTTCGTGCGCGGTTACAGCCGCCGTTTCTGGCAGGGAGACACCTTCCATCGGGGCAGCGACAAGATGGTGAGCATCCATCCGTGCCCAGGGGAGTGAGGGGGTTGGGGGCGGGATACTGGGCGCCAGTGCCCTGGAATGTCCGGGGCTTTCTGGGCTAATAGAAAGAAATGTGTAAACCTGTGTCTGGGGTTTGTGGCTTATTTAAATGTATGTGTCCAGTGCATCACTGTGATGGCTGGAGTCTGTGAACCTGTGGATCCCTGTATTGATCACCAGTTGGGACCACTGACATCTGTCTTACTGTTTCTCCTACATCCGTGCGTCACTCCCCCACCTTCCCCTGCATGAATGGGACTCTGAGCGTGCAGAGCAGGGCACTCTGAGGCGCAGGCCAGCGGGATTGATAAAGGTTTCCTTGCTGATGGCAGAGCTGATTTCTAACTTGTTTGTTTCAAAATCTTTCTTCCCTCCCTAGCCTGGCCGTGTGGTGACGCTCCTTGAAGACCATGAGGTAAGTGCCTGAATCATGAAGGGGACCCTGGCCCAGGGTAAAGGGGGACCGGCAGATAGAGCTCATAGGCTGCAGGCTAGCTCTGTGTGATGCTTCTCTGGCAGAGTAGAAACGTGTTCTAGCTCAGTGCTTCTCACCGAATCACGTGAGGATCTTGTTAGAATGCAGATCTTAGTTCAGTAGCATGACAGTGGGTCCTGGGACACAGCATTCCTAACAAGCTTACAGGCGATGCCACCGCATCCTGGACCACGCTTTGAGGAGGAATCCTGTCTTCCCTGGTAGTAGACCACTTTGCCAACTGTTTTTTGTTGTTGTTGTTGTTTCTTTTGTTTATCTGTTTGTTTTTGAGACAGAGTCTCGCTCTGTTGCCCAGGCTGGAGTGCAGTGATGCGATCTTGGCTCACTGCAACCTCTGCCTTCCAGGTTCAAACGATTCTCCCACTTTAGCCTCCTGAGTAGCCGGGATTACAGGCATGCACCACCACACTCAGCTAGTTTTTGTATTTTTAGTAGAGACAGAGTTTCACCATATTGGCCAGACTGGTCTGGAACTCCTGACCTCAAGTGATCTGCCCACCTCAGCCTCCCAAAGTGCTGGGATTACAGGCGTGAGCTACTGCATCTGGCCTCAACTATTTCTTTTTTTTTTCTTTTTTTTAAAAGACAGAGTCTTGCTCTTGTCACCCAGGCTGAAGTCACTGCAACCTCCACCTCCCGGGTTCAAATGATTCTACTGCCTCACCCTCCCAAGTAGCTGGGATTACAGGTGTGCACCACCATGCCTGGCTAATTTTTGTATTTTTAGTAGAGATGGGGTTTCACCATGTTGGCCAGGCTGGTCTCGACCACCTGACCTGAAGTGATCCACCTGCCTTGGCCTCCCAAAGTGTTGGGATTATAAACATGAGCCACCGCACCTGGCCTTTCAACTGTTCTTAAGAAAGAGGGAACAATGGCTTGAGGACTGCCACCAGATGGCTCATCAGCCTACCACAGCCTCCCTTATAGAGCATAGTCCTGGGTGGGGGTGGCATGCTAGCATAGGAGAGGGAGCAGCAAGGAGCTGTCATAACTGACCTTGGGTGTCCTTATTTCTTCCCAGGGCTGCACTTGGGGCGTGGCATATCAAGTGCAAGGGGAGCAGGTAAGCGAAGCCCTGAAGTACCTAAATGTGCGAGAGGCAGTGCTTGGTGGCTACGATACCAAGGAGGTCACCTTCTATCCCCAAGATGCTCCTGACCAGCCACTGAAGGCATTGGCCTATGTGGCCACCCCACAGAACCCTGGCTACCTGGGCCCTGCGCCTGAAGAGGCCATCGCCACGCAGATCCTGGCCTGCCGGGGCTTTTCCGGCCACAACCTTGAATACTTGCTGCGTCTGGCAGACTTCATGCAGCTCTGTGGGCCTCAGGCGCAGGATGAGCACCTGGCAGCCATCGTGGACGCTGTGGGCACCATGTTGCCCTGCTTCTGCCCCACTGAGCAGGCTCTGGCACTGGTGTGAGGGGCTGAGCCCCTGCGGGGAGTGCCCATGTGGACATCAAGGCCAGACCCCCCACTCCAGTGCACAAGACAGACTTGCGACCGCTTGAGCCCACTGAGCAGACATGGTGGGTGGCTGGAGGCTTCTCTTTCTCAGCCCCTGCCAGTCTGCCAGCCTCCAGCTCTCCTGCTTTAAACTTACTACTTGAAACTTTATTTATTGCACCATGTTGGTGTGGTGGGCAGGCGGAGGACCTGCCCTGGACACAGGGGGCCCTGCTGAGCAGTGGCCTCATCCTGGAACTTGACCAGATTCCCCCAAGTGCTGCTGCTAACCCCACACCACCCAGGCCTCCACCTCCCCAGGGAGTCTCCAAGAGGCTCGATCCTCTGCTCACTCAGCCCAGCCATCCATAGCCCTGGGAATTCCACCTGCCAAGGATCCCAGCAGGCTGGACAAGGGATAGTAGGGCATGAAGAGAAGGAGCTCTGCAAGGACTGAGGCCCCGGCCAGCCCTTCTCCTCCACTGGTTCCCCAGGGTAGAGCTGGAGCTGATGCCTGGACACAGCTGCTGAGCCTGGCCTGGGCCTCTTACTCATTTGGTGGTTTCCTTGTCCCTCTGTCTATCTACTTGTCTGGGCCACTCCTGCCTGTGTGTTGGTCTATTCCTGGGAAGCTCATCACTACTGGCCCTGACAGCTTCCCAGTCTGTCCCATATTGTTATCCATAAAACTATCTCTTTATCTGTGCTGGGCTGGAATGTGGTTCTTTCTCAGGTGGGGATTTGGGGCAAGCGAGGTGGTGATGCCCTGGAAGGCTCCTAAGAAGGGAAAGGGCTCCCTCTTCCTCTTCTTCCCTCTCTCCCAGGGAGGGGCAGCTGGGCAGGCAGAATTAGCAGGTGACATCACTCTCACGGGTACAGTTCATGCCTTACACATGCAAATAGTGCCCCCTGAGTTGTGCAGAATTCAGCTCATGCTCTACTTGGCAGCGCTGTGAGCAGTGTCCTTGCCACCGACCTGGACTCTGTCTCATCCTGCCCAGCTGCCCCAAGGAGCCTGGCAGACTTGGAGCTCAGACCAGCTCTTCCTCCAGCTGCAGGGCCAGCGGCTGCCTCTTGCTAACAGCTGGGCCAGAACCCTGGGGTCCTGCCAAAGGAGCCTGTAGGTTAGGGTAGGGTGATGACAACTTCCGAGGCAAGGCTGACGGCAGGGGCCTGTAGCCTGGAGGACCTGGTGTCTCTTTTGCTCTTAGAGTCTGAGTGCTCACTGTTGCCTCCGGGATGTGGCGTTGCCTGTGCCTTCCGCATTGCCATCCCCTGCCCCGGCTCACCCACACTGGACTGTGGGCCCTAAGTTTGCCCTCTGCCTGTCCCCAGATGTTCTTGTCTAGCTCTTGGGGACAGATCACAGCTCCGGGATCTCAGCCTGGTCCTGAGCTTCTCATCAGGAGTGGCCTCTTAGTGCTACTCAACTGCTGGACTTGCAGAATGGGGCAGAGCCAAAATGACAGGCTTTAGCAGTAGAATAGCTTGAGGTCAAGGGCTGGGCATGGTGGCTCATGCCTGTAATCCCAGCACTTTGGGAGGCCAAGGTGGGAGAATCACTTGAGCCCAGGAATTCGAGACCAGCCTGGACAACATAGTGAGACCCCATCTCTATAAAAAATACAAAGGAAATTAAAAAAAAAAAAAAGTGCCTTGAGAGTCCAACCCAGCCTCCTCCTCATTGCTCAGTCACCTCGGGAAAAGCCTTCAGCCCTCTTGGCATGAGTTCAGTCTCTGTGAGGGGATGATGTATGGGGCAGGCTGGGTAGTATGTGTAGCTGCTGTTCTTGCGGCCGGTGTCCTGGATTGGTCTTGGTGTCCCTGGCAGGGTCAACTCCGATCAAATTGGGCAGCCGTTGTGACTGGGGAGGTGCCATGCCTGGGCCGTGTGCTCCTGTCTTGGCGGCGTTGTGTCTTGGCCATTGATAGGAAGAGTGTGGAGTCCAGCCAGGTTCTTCTGGGAGCCTGGTGAGGGCAACACAAAAGGAGGAGGCAGCAGGTGGCAGGGAGCCCTGGACAGCTGCCTCCTGTGCTTCCTGGGCCTCTTGCCAGCCAGCCAGAGCAGAGCCCTGCTCTACCCTGGGAGTTGATGGTGGGGAGGGCTGCTTGCCAGCTGCACGTAGGGGGCTTGCATCCATCAAGCCGTTCAATCAACAAGTATTTCCTTAAGCTCCCGCTGTGTACCACGCACCATTCCAGGCTCTGGGGATACAGCGGTAAAGAACTCCTCCTCAAGGAACTTGGAGTCTAGAAACTGATGGTGACCATTCAGCGTGGAATAGGAGGAGAAGAGGGTCTTGCGCACCCAGAAAGGGCTTCTGATGTGAGCAGGGCGGTCAGGGCAGGCCGCCTTTGCTTCCTCGGAGAGGGAACCTGAGAAGGGGTCTCTCAGGAACAGAGAGTAAGGGAACAGAACGTGCCTGAGGGGAGGCAAGCTCAGACCAGCGGGAACAGAGTGGCTCGGACAGGAGACACGGGCCAGACAGGTGGCAGGACTGCCGGCCTGGTGATCTGTGCTGTGCCATGCTGCGGGGTCGCATTCCTCCTGGGCCAGTGGGGGCCTCTGGTGGATTCTGAGCAGGGCAGAGATGTGCTTAAGAGAGAACACTGGCTGAAGTCACATTGGAGGAGAGAGGCCAGAGGGAGGTGAAGGGTGCCCAAGCCGAGGCATGCCAATGCGAATGGACAGGGGAGGGATTGCAGAATCGTTTAGGGGTGAGGTTGACAGCATTTGGTGGCTGGTTCGATAAGCAGAGTGAAGGGAGGGTAGGGACAGTAGGGCTGGGGCTCCTGGGGCGGTGGCAGATCTGGAAAGGGTTGGGGGAAATAGCCTTGCGTTTAAGTTAGGGGTGCCTGTGCGGGGAGGAGGGACTTCCACGGGGATGTTCAGGGCAGCCGGATATATTGGTGTGGGAGTCAGGAGAGAAAGCTGGGCTGGAGTTAGAGACTTGGGAACCACACATGTGGAGACGAGGCTTAAACCTCTGGTAAGGGGAGGAGAGAACAGGGCCGGGCCAGGCCCTGAGGACCCCAGCCCCGGTGGTCTGAGCAAAGCAAGAAGAGGTGTCAGGAACAAGTGCTGGAGAGGTAGGCGGAGAACCAGGAAAAGGTAGTGTGCGGAGAGCCAGGGTGGAAGGTGTCTCTCGGAGGCGCACGACGTGGTCACGCTGCCAAGATGTCAAGGGAAAGGAGGACGGAAGAGTGTCCACTGGATGAAATGCCAGGGTGGTCCCTTGTGGCTTCAGTGAGAGCAATTTCAGGAACAGTATGGGAAGCCACAGGGCAGGGCCGAGGAGCCAGTGGGAGGGGAAGCAGCTTTCAGGAAACATGGTTGCTAAGAAGAGAGAGAAACAGGGATAACTGAGGAAACGGTAGGTGCGGGGCTCTCAGGACCCCTTCACAAATGAAAAATTGTGGAGGACCCCAAGAGCTTTTGTTTATGTGGGATATAGTTATTAACATTTACTGTAGTAGTGTGGTGGCTCACGCCTGTAATCCCAGCACTTTGGGAGGCCAAAGGCAGGCAGATCACTTGAGGTCAGGAGTTCAAGATCAGCCTGAACAACATGGTCAAACCCCGTCTCTACTAAAAAATACAAAAGTAAGCCAGGGGTGGTGGTGGGCACCTGTAGTACCAGCTACTTGGGAGGCTGAGGCAGGGGAATCACTTGAACCTGGGAGGCGGAGGTTACAGTGAGCCAAGATCGTGCCACTGCACTCCAGCCTGGGTAACAGAGCAAGACTCCATCTAAAAAAAAAAAAAGTTTTCTGATTGTTTCTTTTCCTCTTTAGTTGGGAGAGACTTGAGCAGGGTGATGTTTGGGTGCCCAACCTTAGGCCGCAGCATTAGGGAATTTCAGAGTTAGCAGGGGCTACAGAATCATCCCATCCGTGCCTCTAGGACATCCTCCTGGAGAGCCAGGAGTCGCTGGGAAGGATCAGCCCATTCATTGCTTTTTATTGAGCCTACAACAGTCCAGGCCCCTTGGCCTCCCACTGCTGTGGGCAGCAGACAAACACAACCACTCTCGCACCTGGCCTGGGAAGGGTAACGGGAGCTCAGGGACGGGCAAGGCTGGCTGGCTCTGGGGGCCTCAGAGAAGCAGTAGAAATCCAGCAGGTAGAAGGGGCATTCCGGCAAAGGAGAAAGGGCCACGCTGAGTGGCTGATGCTCTGGGGCACTGGGGAGGAGGCAGGAAGCTGCTCTGGGGTCGGATGGTAGAGGAAGTGTTAGAGGACAAATGTAGAGGACATTCTCTTGTAGAGAAGTTGACTTCTGTAGTGATGTTTGTGTTTTTTTCACGTTTTCCTTCCCACCGAAGGGTCTCTTGTTTGTTTTGTTCTTTTTCTTTGTTTTGTCTGCTTTAAGGTAGACTCGTGTGTTGTTCAGGCCCGGAGGCTTGTGCTTGTAGCCAGAGAAAGATGGGTTGCTGTGCACAAGACGTGGCAGGAGGCTGCCGAGATGTTCCAGGCAGGTGCTGGTGAGGCCTGGAGGAAAGGCAGGAGCTGGGACGGTGGTGGATCTGCCTCCTGGCAGCCCGCTGGAAATTGAAGCAAGCAGGAGGGAGGAGATTGGGGATCCCAGGATTTTGCCAAGAGGGTGGGGTCTCTCATCAGCAGGGAACAGGGACCGTGCAGGAGGATGTGGCCTTCGTGTACCTTTCTAGGGCTGGTGGGGGTCTCTCCAGGTTGTCCCCCACTGGGCTACAGGAAGGACCGCATTCCTCTGAGGGCTGTCATGCCCTTGAAGAAGGAAATGTTAGTTGGAGAAGCAGAAGGTGTGGGAAGAAGGACCACAAATGGGTGAGACTTCCCCGTTCCCCAGGCCTAGATCTGAAGAGGTGTCGGATGCTCCAGGGCCAAGGCCAGGAGAGGGGAGGCAGTGATCACAGGGCGTGTCCCAGATGGCCGGAGTGTGAGCAGAGGGCCCCGCCGCTCCGTGAGGGTAGGGCGACCGTGGATCCCGGCATGGCCAGGTCAGCCCTAGTTTATTCTGTTGTTCTGCAGTAATTATGACTTTGACTCTCAAAAGTGTCCCAGTTTGGACACTAAATTACATGGTGGCTGTAGAGAACTGGGACACAGCAGGGTCACTTTATTAATGGAGCTGGTGGCTGTCAGACGGGCTTGGCCAAAGCCTGCAGGAGCCTGTCCTCTACCCTTCACCGCCAGCCCAGCGACTGGGGCCCCGCTCAGGGCACAAAGCCCGGGGTGGTGGCCAGGGAGGACCGCTGTCCTCTATCCTTCCTCTTGCTGCCTGTGGAGAGTCCCCTGCAGCCCTGTCCTTCCTCCTCAGCTCGCCCTGGCCTCACCCTTGCCCCAGGCATTTCTTTGGGCATGAGGAGAGCTCGACACACCCTGAAGGTTCAACCAGGTCCTCAGCCTTTCCTGGTGGCACCATCTTTACCCCAGGGAACTCAATTTTCTGTACCCCCGCCCCGCCCCCCAGCCCTAGCTGAGCCTTCCTGCCTCTCCTCCCTGCCTGGGACTGCACTATGCACTCCTGGCTCTCACCCCCTGTGCCTCTGTTCCTCCGCCTGGCACTGCTGTCCCCATTTTGGCTCCATCCTGGCTCCTGCCCCTCGCCAGGCCTCTGCCCAGACCATCCACTCCCCAGGAAGCTTCAGCCCTGGGGTGCCCATGCCCACAAGCCCACCCCAGCCCTGACACCTCCCAGCTGAGCCAGGAACCTGGGTCCGGGCTCCCTCCTCAACCCTCAAAAGTTCTGCCCATCTCACCTGCCCTGAGAATTTACAGTACCTGCCCTACTTCCACCACTGTCACCCCACTCTTTCCAAATGCATCTACCATCCTGTTCTGTGCCCTGTATATTCATTTTCCACATAATTTAAAATGCAGGTCTGGCCAGGCCCCCTCCACACGGACAACCTGGGTCCTGCTCTCCCCAGACCCCAGCCACCTGCGACCCCTCCTGCCTCATGCTACCTGTGGCCACTCAGCCTTTGCTCCTGCTGCTGTCCCGACTGAGACGTCCTTCTAACCACCTTGCCCACCCTCTCTCACCCCTCAGCACCTGCCCTGGCTTCACGCTGCCGCCTCCCAGCCACCTGGTACCCTCCACAGCGCCGCCCCTGCCGCTTCTGCCCAGATCTGTTCTGTGCCCAGCCCGTATTATTGGCTTGATCTACTTGCAGGTCTGTCCTCACCAACTCGAACACCCCCGAGGGCAGGAACGGTTTACCTCAGCATAGAGCACAGTTCCAGGGCCCCAGGAGGAGCTCAGAGGACCTGTGGGAAATGTGGTTCCTATGGGCAATGACTCCCTGAATGCAACGTCACGTGTCACCTTGGAGGGAAAGACCCGATAAAAACTTTAATCATATTCAAGGGTAAGTGCCAGCCTGCCTCCCCAGGCTATTATTCAATCTGAAGGTTTATGTGCAAGGTGTAGGAATGTGGGGCTGGAAGCCACATGGGCAAGGGCAGACCAGCCAGGCACGGCGGCCCTGGCGGGTACCTGATTGCGGCAGCGCAGACCATGCTACTGGCCCCCACCTCCATCTTGGCTGGGTTCGTTTCTTTCTTCCTTGATCTGTCTGTGAGAGGCCAGGGCCCCAAATGCATACCAGGGGAAGGGGCTGCCTCTTGCTAGTTCCCCCACCTGGGGTGCTAAGCTAGAGGGGCATTTGCGTCTTTCATGGAGAGGCGTCCCCACACCCACCATCTCTCTCCTGTCCCGACAGGAAAGGAGCTTGGCTTTTCCTGGGCACAGCCTAACGGTGTTGGTGACCGGGGTAGGAAGGGGACTCGGGTGAGTAACGTACCCACCTGTGGCTTCCCCCAGCCAGTCATGTCCAGCCAGGCACAGCCCCTCATGGGGCCCAGTCATGTCCTGTGCCAGGCAAAGAGGGTGGGAGGAGAAGGGGAGGGGCTCTGGCAGGAGGGACGGGGAGTCCATGGGTGGTGAAAGCTGATGACAAGCTGCTCACATGGGATGCCTTCCATAGGAGCAGGCCCGTGCCTATGGGGTTTCCAGAGGGAGACCCGGTTCCTTCTCGCAGGCCACCTGCAGCCGTACAGTGTGATGTGCACTGACAGATGGGGGCTGGTGGGGCAGAAACCTGGGACATCCCAGCCACAGACAAGGACCTTCTCACCTTGGGGCTTGTACCCTTCTCCATTTCCTCATCCTAAAAATCTCATCCCTACCAGCTCTACCCTAGCTAATTTGTCACTCAGGCTCCAGGGCTCAGCTGAGATGTCACCTCCTCTAGGAAGCCTTCCCTGAACCTTCCCTACCCCTGACCACCTAGGTCTGGCTTTGGGGCCCTGCCGTGCATCTCTGCCACTCGTGCTGTTTCTCTTGCAGCTTCTATTGCACCATGTCCTCGTCGATTCTTCTTCATTCTGTGAGCCCAAGAGGGCAGGGACCAAGGTCATGTATCCCAGCAGAGCCTGCACATAGGAGGTACCTAGGTCGTGTTGGTTGGCTGAAAGCCCTGTCACCCAGCAAGAGGCAGGCAGTGATGAGGGGACCTCAGAGGGGTGCTCTGGATTGTTACCTCAGAAGAGGAACTATGCAGAGTGGGGCGGGCTGGCTGGGGATGCAGCCGAGGGAGGAGGCTGACCTCCCATGGCCACCCCGCACCTCCACGTGCACCAGGGCTTGCCCCCGGGTCAGGGCACTGGACTGCTGTTTAGATGCAAAGAAAGAGTCCTGGGCTGGGAGTCTGGAGGTTCCAGTCTCTGTTTTCAGCAGTGTGTTTTAGTCAAGGCACTTTTACTCTCTCTGGACTTCTGTCTCCTCAAATGCAAAATGAAGAGCTGGACCGGAAACTTGTTCCCTCCAGTTCCAGTATCTCCTCTTTTGCACGAGGATGTGGGCTTGGAGTCAGAGGAACTGGGTTCAAGAGCTGGGGCTCCATTTACCAGCTATAAGTCCTTGGCCAGGTTACTTAATCTCCCAAAGCTGCAATTTTCTCACCTGTAGAGCAGGACTGACAACCATTAGCTACCTCTCAGATTCTTGGGATTAGATATGCTTTCGGGTGAAAACGCTCCATACACTTTAAGGCACTATGTGACTGCTGGTTATTATTGTGGTTATTTTTTCTTTTCTATTTAATTAATTAACTAATTATTATTTACTTAGCAACAGGGTCTCCCTATGTTGCCTAGGCTAGCCTCAAAACCCTGGGCTCAAATGATCCTCCCATCTTGGCCTTCCAAAATACTGGGTTTATAGGCAGGGGCCACCCACCCAGCCTGGTTGTTATTGCTCTTGATAGCATTATTTTTCACCAATACCTAATTAGTTATTTGATGATCTCTCATCTCACTAGAGCTAAGCTCCAGGAAGGCAGGAGCTGGCATGTTCCTGTTTTGGTTTGGTTTGGTTTTGGTTTTTTGTTTTATTTTGTTTTGTTTTTTTGAGACGGAGTCTCTCTCTGTTGCCCAGGCAGGCTGAAGTGCAGTGACACAACCTCGGCTCACTGCAAACTCCGCCTCCTGGGTTCAAGCGATTCTCCTGCCTCAGCCTCCCAAGTAGCTGGGATTACAGGTGCCTGCCACCATGCCCAGCTACTTTTTGTATTTGTAGTAGAGACGGGGTTTCACCACGTTGGCCACGCTGATCTCAAACTCCTGGACTCAGGTGATCCGCCCGCCTCAGTCTCCCAAAGTGCTGGGATGACAGGTGTGAGCCATTGCACCTGGCCTCCTGTTGTATTACAGGTGTGAGCTACTGCGCCTGGCCTCCTGTTGTATTATAGGCGTGAGCCATTGCACCTGGCCTCCTGTTGTATTACAGGCGTGAGCTACCGCACCTGGCCTCCTGTTGTATTACAGGCGTGAGCCATTGCACCTGGCCTCCTGTTGTATTACAGGCGTAAGCTACTACACCTGGCCTCCTGTTGTATTACAGGCATGAGCTACTACACCTGGCCTCCTGTTGTATTACAGGCATGAGCTACTACACCTGGCCTCCTGTTGTATTACAGGCATGAGCTACTACACCTGGCCTCCTGTTGTATTATAGGCGTGGGCCACTGCGCCCGGCCTCCTGTTGTATTACAGGCGTGAGCCACTGCGCCCGCCCTCCTGTTGTATTCTTGGTGGCCAGCTCGAAGCCTGGCTTATCTTAGGTCCTTGAAAGAATTTTGCTCAATAAATAAATGGCTAAATGAGTTGAATGGAATGAATACACGAATGAATGAACTCCACTTACTTAGCAGGGCAAATAAGATTGGGCTGGAGGGAGAGAGGGAAGCGTGGGAGGAGACAGGGAGCAGAAATGCCTCCTGGGCCGCCCAGGCTGTGCTGCGTTGGTAGAGGCAGGAGGGAAATAGGGAAAAAAACAACTAAGGGCAGTGAGGCAAGGCCACTTCCCAATCCTGCCTGGGCGAGGCGCCTTGCAGGGGCCCCTGCGTCTGAGCCCTCTCTCTGGACATGCTCTCCTCTGCTTTTCACACCCCCTGCCAGGTCAGCCAGCTGAGGAGAGGGCGGAGGAAGGAGGGCTGGCTGCAGCCAGGACATTCTGGTTTGTTTACCAACAGCACAATCCTCCTGGGCCATGACACAGTCAGCAGCATCTGACCCAGTTAAATATATCTCCTCTACTGGCCCGGACCACACAGCCAGCCCCTGCAGGCCACGTAGACCAGGGACCACCCACTCATCCTTCTGGCTTGGCGCTGGGCCTCCTCCTGACCCCAGAGCCTTTCGTCCCCAGGGAGCAAATGGCTGATCCGGGTCTGAAATAAACTGCAGTCTCTAGTTGAACTCATGTAGATAGTTTCATCTTGGACAGAATCGGAGGATTTAAGGGGGAAAACTCTGTTTGTCCAGCAGTAAACAATAAAATAGCTCATCTCCCTTGGACGGCATATTTGCAGTCATTATGAATGTTTATGAAGAGTGTCTGCTAATGTTAAGAAACATTTTAGTCTCTTTACATAACTCTCTATTAATGTTATTACTCTAGTGTTAAGTGGTACAAAAAGCATACAAAATTAGATACATAACGTGAGTATAATCCTGTTTTTTAAAAAGCATATAAATATGTCTGGAAGGAATCGCAGGAAACTGTCAATGGAGTTTGCCTCCCAGGAGGAGAACTGGGCTCTAGGGGATGAGAGGGGAGAGACTTTTTCTTTTTATGCCCTTTTGTATGCTTTTAATTTTGAACTGTGCAAGTTTATTATGTATTCATAAGCAGATAAGTAAAAAAATAAAATAAAAGACAGATCTGACAAAGAAAACGCTTTTATGCACAAAAAGAGAGGGGCCAGAAATAACACGCAGAGGTAGAGAGTACTCATGTGGGTGATGGGCGGTGAAGCGAGGCTCCCTTCTCTACTGAGAGAAAAGCTGGCCTTATGCCCAGATAAACCAAAACGTCCGCCTTACAAACTGGTGCAAGTGATTATCAAAGCTCAGCATCCGAGGCGTAACAAAGACATACCTGCCTTAAAATATTTCCCCACGGCACCTGAAATTGCAGCCTTTGGAGTTGTTCCTTAGTCTGAAGTACAGCTTCTCCAAAGTCTCCTTGCAAACATTCAGGGGCAGCGGGTGTTACCATGTTATTTTTATGTTTAGTTTTATATTATTTTTTGAGATGGAGTCTTGCTCTCTGGCCCAGGCTGGAGTGCAGTGGCACGATCTCAGCTCATTGCAATCTCTGCCTCCTGGGTTCAAGCTAGTCTCCTGCCTGAGCCTCCTGAGTACCTGGGATTACAGGCGCTTGATGCCACGCCCGGCTAATTTTTTGTATTTTTAGTAGAGACTGGATTTCGCCATTTTGGGCAGGCTGGTCTCAAACTCCTGACCTCAGGTGATCAGCCCACCTTGGCCTCCCAAAGTGCTGGGGTTACAGGCATGAGCCCGCGCCTGGCCATGTTATTTTATCACATGGACTGAAATGAAATAGGGAGACACACTGTGAGAAAGTTTTCACTGGGACTGGGCATGGTGTCTTGCTCCTGTAATCCCAGCACTTTGGGAGGCCAAGGTAGGAGGATCACTTGAGCCTGTGAGTTTGAGACCAGTTTGGGCAATATAGTGAGACCTTAGCTCTACAAAAAAAAATTCTTTTTTAAAAAGAAAGTTTTGATTCATTTCTTGTTTTTGAGTTTATTCTTAATTTCCCATACAAATATAAACTTTCTCCTAATAACACTGATTATAAAATAGCACATGATCAAGTAGCAAATTTGGAAAATACAGAATGTTATAAAGAATTTAAAAATCAGGCTTGGTGGCTCACGCCTATAATTCGTGTACTTTGGGAGGCAGAGGTAGGAGGATGACTTGAGTCCAGGAGTTCAAGACCAGCTTGGGCAACATGGCAAAACCCTGTCTCTAAATAAATTAAAATCACCTGGGCATGGTGGCATACATCTGTGGTCCCAGTTACTTAGGTGTCTGAGGTGAGAGGATCACTTGAGCCTGCGAGGTTGAGGCTGCAGTGAGCCAAGATTGTGCCACTGTACTCCAGCCTAGGCGACAGAGTGAAATCCTCTCTCTCAAAAAAAAAGAAAAGAAAAGAATTTAAAAATCGAACCATGTACATCACATCCCGGAGGGAGCAGAGAGCCTGGCACATTCCAAGAGAAAAAAGGAAAAAAAAATGATGTGAGCTAGATAGCAGTGTTGCAGGCTAAACTTGCAAGGCCTGAGGACCCCATTAGCTCTGCAGCCTTTGTTGAGCCCAGCAGGAAACCACTAAGGACTTGGAAGCAGAACAGGGACAGAAGTGTTTTTTGTTTGTTTACATGCGGGATCTGCTATTGTTGTCCAGGCTGGTCCTGAACTCCTGGCCTCAAGCAATGCTCCCACCTCAGCCCCCAAAGTAGCTGGGATTACAGGGATGAGCCACTGTGCCTGGCTCAGTGACAGGGTTTTAAAAGAACACTTGAGCTGGGCCAGGCACAGTGGCTCACACCTGTAGTTCCAGCACTTTGAGAGGCTGAGGCAGGAGGATCGCTTGAACCCACAAGTTCAAGATCAGCCTGGGCAACATAGTGAGATCCTATCTCTACAATAAAAAGTTTTTTAATTAGCCAGGTATGATGGTGCACCCTTGTAGTTCCAGCTACGCAAGAGGCTAAGGTACGAGGATCTCTTGAGCCCGGGAGGTCAAGGTTACAGTGAGTTGTGATCATGTCACTGCACTTCAGCCTGGGTGACAGGGTGACACCCCTGTCTCAAAATAAAAGACAACACTTGAGCTGTAGATTGGATCACAATAAGAGGTATCCATTATGCTTGGAGAAATTTAAAAATGAGATAAAGGGTATCCTGGAATAGACTGTTCATATGTACTGGAAATAGAAAGGAATATGAGAAGTAGGATATGCTAGAAATGCAGAAATAAAATGACAATAAAAAAAAGAACTTAGAAATCATTCATAATTCCACCATCCAGGAAAGTTGACTTCCTTCTAGTGCTCCCTCTTTGTGTCCTACTTTTCTCCTAAGAGTATATTCTGAGCATTTTCCCATGATATCAAATATTCTTGAGAATATGATTTTTAATGGCCACCTAATCATTCTATCATATAGATATGCAAACATTTATTTGACCAGTCCTGTGTTGTGAGGCATTCGGGTTGTCTCAAGTTTTTGCTAGGTTCAATTATGCTGTCATGGACTTTTCGTCCAAGTTGGATGTAACAGAAAACCTAGTTCAAACAAGCATGAAGCAAACAGGAGTCAGTGGTGAAACTCAGCAGTGAAGAGGAAAGAAGCTTTGGGCAAGGCTCAGTCAGGGATCCTGCTCCATTTCCCTGGAGTTCTTCAGGGTTTGCCCTTCTCTGTTGGCAGTGGTGCCCTCAGGCTGGCTCCTCTGCAGCCCTTGGGTGATAAACTTTTCTGTTCGTGACCATGGGAGTGGCCTGTTTTGCTCTGACTGGGCCACCTGATGAAAGGGTAGGGATGAGGGAGGGAATCTATAGCCCTGAGTGTTTTGGGTCTGGGTTCCCTGTCTGTCCTTGAGTGGGCAACTGTGGCAAGACATGTGAGGGTGGCTGTTGCACGATGTAGGGGAATGGGGGGAAATGCTGAGGATGTAACCAAAGAACATCCTCTGGCTACTCAGAGAGGGCCTGTAGATCAGCAGCCTCCGCATCACCTGGGAACTTACTGGACATGACTCCCAGACCTAGCAGATCAGTCTGCATTTTCATAAGACTTCCAGGAGGCAGTTCTCACATTGAAGTTGAGAAGCCCTGCCCTCTGGCACCCTTGTGTAGGGATCCCTGAAAATAGAATGGCTGGATCAACAGCATGGATGTTTTAAAAATTATTATTATTATTATTATTATTATTATTATTTTTTTTTGAGATGGAATTTCGCTCTTGTTTCACAGGCTGGAGTGCAATGGCGGGATCTCAGCTCACTGCAAACTCCGTCTCCTGGGTTCAAGCAATTCTCCTGCCTCAGCCTCCCGAGTAGCTGGGATTACAGACATGCACCACCACGCCTGGCTAATTTTGTATTTTTAGCAGAGACGGGGTTTCTCCGTGTTGCTGAGGCTGGTCTTAACTCTTGACCTCAGGTGATCCACCCCCCTCGGCCTCCCAAAGTGCTGGGATTACATGTGTGAGCCACTGCCGCGCCCGGCATAATTTTTTTTTTTTTTTTTTGAGACAGAGTCTCGCTCTGATGCCCAGGTTGGAGTGCAGTGGCCCAATATCGGCTCACTGCAAGCTCCACCTCCCGGTTCAAGCAATTCTCCTGCCTCAGCCTCCCAAGTAGCTGGGACTACAGGCGCCCGCCACCTCGCCTGGCTAATGTTTTGTATTTTTAGTAGAGATGGGGTTTCACCGTATTAACCAGGATGGTCTCCATCTCCTGACCTCGTGATCCGCCCGCCTCAGCCGCCCAAAGTGCTGGGATTACAGGCGTGAGTCACTGTGCCCGGCCGGCCTGAAAATTCTTAATATACGTTGTCAAATTGTCCTATAAAAGGTTCTGTCTCTTCACATTCCCACCCTGGGATCTGGGTGTTTGAGGCCTAAAACTCATGCAACTTGGGGAAGCCCTTTTTAAGAAAAAGAATAAACAATTAAATACAAAAGTGAATATTTAAAATAACAGAAAATTTAAGGATACCTTGGCCAGGCATGGTCGCTCACGCCTGTAATCTCAGCACTTTGGGAGGGCGAGGTGGGATGACTGCTTGAGCTCAGGAGTTGAGACCAGCCTGAGCAACACAGTGAGACTCTGTCTCTACCGAAGTTAAAAAAAAAAAAATTAGCCGGGCATAGTGGTGCACACCTGCAGTCCCAGCTGCTTGGGGGGCTGAGGTAGGAGGATCACTTGAACCCTGAAAGTTGAGGCTGCAGTGAGCCCTGATCATACCATTGCACTACAGCCTGGGTGACAGAGCGAGACCCTGTCTCAAAAAAAAAAAAAAAAAAAAAAAAGATGCCTCAAAAATCATAAAATAACATCATTGGTTTTAATTATCAATAGGTTGAAACATTTGAAAATGCGTTATTTGTAAGTAAAAATAGTCGTATGGTGAGAGAGCAATTCCACATTGTTCAACCTACTTTTTCACTACATTTCTGGCTGCATTTTCTTTTTCTTAGCAACTTTATTGAAATGCAATTACCCTACCATACAATTTATCCATTAAAGTGTACAATTCAATGGCTTTTACTGTATATTCACAGAACTATGCAGCTTTCATTACTATCAATTTTAGGACATTTTGTTTCATCAGACCAAAAATAAACCCTATTCCCCTTCACTGATACCACTCAGTCCCCTCATCCCTAGGTAACCACGAATATATTTTCTGTTTCTATGTATTTTCCTGTTTTGGACATTTCATAATCATACAATTGTGGTTGTTTATGCCTGAATTCTTTCACTTATTATTACTATTTTTTCTGAGATCTGGCAGAAATTGTTTTCAAGCTTCATTCACATCATAGCATATATCAAGTTCATTCCTTTCTATTGCTAAATACTATTGCATTGTATGGACATATCACATTTTATCCATTCATCAGTTAATGGATATTCAGTTGTTTCTATTTTTTTAACTATTGTGAATAATGCTGCTGTGAACATTTGTGTACAGGTTTCTTTCTTTTTCTTTGTTTTTTTTTTTTTTGAGACGGAGTCTCGCTCTGTCGCCCAGGTTGGAGTGCAGTGGCGCGATCTCAGCTCACTGCAATCTCTGCCTCCTGGGTTCAAGTGATTCTCCTGCCTCAGCCTCCCGAGTAGTTGGGATTATAGGCATCCACCACCATGCCCGGCTAATCTTTGTATTTTTAGTACAGATGGGATTTTACCATGTTGACCAGGCTGGTCTCAAACTCCTGACCTCAGATGATCCTCCTGCCTCGGCCTCCCAAAGTGCTGGGATTACAGGTGTGAGCCACTGCGCCCGGCCTGTGTAAGAGTTTATGTGTGGATGTTTTTTCATTTCTATTTCTCTTGGGTATGTACCTAGGAATGGAATTCCTGGGTCACATGACAAACCATCTTAATAAAAGTTCTCCAGAGAAACAAAACCAATAGGATGTAGACATGAAGTAGAGACTTCTTATAACGAGCAAGCTGGAGATCCAGGAGAGCTGATGGTGCAGTTCTAGTCCAGACGCCAGCAGACTTGAAATCCAGAAAGAGCCAATGTTTCAGTGCAAGTCCGAAGGCAGGAAGAAGCCAACGTCTCAGTCAGGTAGGAGCAGTTCTCTCTCACTAGGGGAAGGGTAGCCTTTTTGTTCTATTCAGGTCTTCAGCTGATGGGATGAGGCCTGCCCACATTAGGGAGAGCAATTCACTTTACTTGGCCTACAGTTGTAAATGTTAATCTCGTCCAAGAACATGCTTACAGACACACCCAGAATGTTTGACTAAATATCTGCATACTGTGTGACCCAGCCAAGTAGATAAAATCTTAGTAACAATACATTTAACTTTTTGATTTGCCAAACTGTTTCCAAAGTACATGCACTGTTTTATGTCCCTGACAACAATGAATGACTCCAATTTCTCTGTATCCTCATCACTTGTTATTGTTTTTTTTTTTTTTTTTTTTTTTTGAGACGGAGTCTCGCTCTGCCGCCCAGGCTGGAGTGCAGTGGCCGGATCTCAGCTCACTGCAAGCTCCGCCTCCCGGGTTCACGCCATTCTCCTGCCTCAGCCTCCTGAGTAGCTGGGACTACAGGCGCCCGCCACCGCGCCCGGCTAGTTTTTTGTATTTTTTAGTAGAGACGGGGTTTCACCGGGTTAGCCAGGATGGTCTCGATCTCCTGACCTCGTGATCCGCCCGTCTCGGCCTCCCAAAGTGCTGGGATTACAGGCTTGAGCCACCGCGCCCGGCCTGTTTTTGTTTTTTTTGAGACAGAGTCTGGCTGTGTCCCCCAGGCTGGAGTGCAGTACCATGATCTCAGCTCACTGCAAGCTCTGCCTCCCGGGTTCACGCCATTCTCCTGCCTCAGCCTCCCGAGTAGCTGGGACTACAGGCGCTGCCACCGTGCCCGGCTAATTTTTTTGTATTTTTAGTAGAGATAGGGTTTCACCATGTTAGCCAGGATGGTCTCAATCTCCTGATCTCGTGATCCACCCGTCTCGGCCTCCCAAAGTGCCGGGATTATAGGCATGAGCCACCGCGCCTGGCTGTTATTGTCTTTTTCTGAAGAGCTACACATTCTTTGCCGTTTTGAGCGATAACGATATTGCAATATCACTTTCTATAAAAATAATAGGAAGAAAATGTAGTCCTGTGTTTTAGTACATGGATATAAAATGTTTATTGATAGTTTTGGAACGTTTTCCATAGCCATCTCTGTAACTTGCTCGCAGATGCTTGTCCAGGCTGGGCCTCACTCATTGATCTCTGCAGGTGTGGTCCAGCCAGCCAGGTCCTCATTGCTCCTGGCCCTCAGCTCCCACCATGCCAATCCTTGAGGGGTTCATTGGTGATGAAGTTGGGGTTATGGTGGAACAGCATTTTGTCCAAATCATTCTCCTTGAGGTCAACTTTGAGGTCTGGATGTTGGATGAGGCCCACCAGGGGCAAGTGTCACTGGAAATAAAGGGACAGCCCTAGGACCACCTCTTCCAAGGCAGAGGGGGTCCCCCAGGCTGGAGCCATGCTTCATGCCACATATGCAGAGGGCACACACATGAGTCTTGAAGCTTAAACTACAATGTTTCATTTATTATAGCTTAGCCAACTCTGGCAATTGTTATGTAGAAACAAATTTCACCCAATATGACAGGACATGCTAGGATTCTCGTTTTATTTTGCATTTATCAATGAGGTTGACGTGATGGTTAATTTTAGGTGTCACCTTGACTGGATTATGGTATGGGGCCCACGTAGAACACAAAGGCAGAGGAAAGGCAAACTCCCTCTCTTCTAAAGTGGGGACACCCTTCTTCTCCGGCTCCTGGACATCAGGGCTCCGGGTTCTCTGGGATTTGGACTCTGGGACTTGCACCAGAGGCTCCCTAGGTTTTCAGGTCTTCAGGTTCAGACTGACAGTTACAGCACTGGCTTCCCTGTTACTAAGGCGTTCAGACTTGGATGAACCACGCTGCCAGCTTCCCTGGTTCTCCAATTTGCAGACCGCCTGTCATGGGACTTTCCATGTGAGCCTATTCCCCCAATATATCCCCTCTCATATATCTATATCCTATTGGTTGTCTCTCTGTAGAGTCCTAATATGGCTGAACATTTCCCATGGCTATTACCCATTTGCATGTGTGTATATTTTCTATTTATGTACAGTGCTTGGCACAAAGAAAGTGTTTTAAAAAATAAATCCTTAGTAAGTGTTTTTGCCCACTTCCCATTGGAGCGTTGTGTCCGAACTCTCGGCTGTCCATCCAAATCTGTTCTCTTCTTCCGTAATTACATGGCATCCTCCTTTGGAGTTAGATAGGTCCTTAGGTCTAAAGTTCTCTCTGATAGTGTGTGAGCCACTTAAGGGTCTAAGTCTTAAGACAGTACAGTAGGTGAATCCCCTCCCCAGTCTTCCCCTCCTATAGAACATTTCTTTTTCTTTTTTTTCTTTTTTTTTTGAGATGGAGTCTCGCTGTGTCACCCAGGCTAGAGTGTAGTGGCACAATCTTGGCTCACTGCAACTTTCACCTTCTGCATTTAAGCGATGCTCCTGCCTCAGCCTCCTGAGTAGCTGGGATTACAGGCGCCTGCCACCATGTCCAGCTAATTTTTTGTATTTTTAGTAGAGACGGGGTTTCACCATGTTGGCCAGGCTGGACTCAAACTCCTGAACTCAAGTGATCTGCCCGCCTTGGCCTCCCAAAGTGCTGGGATTACAGGTGTGAGCCACTGTGTCCGGCCCCATAGGACATTTCTATAAACCAGCAATGACCATGCCGATGAGGACGAAAGCATGGAAATAGCAGAGAAACAAGATGGAAAGAATCTGGGACAGTCAATGATCGTGTAGAGCAGATCCAAATTCAAACTCTTCTGTGTGAGAAGTAAGAATTTATATCTTATTTAAGCTATTGCATTTTGGGGTCTGTTACGGCATCGTGTGTTACCTTAACCGATATGAACAATGAGATTGACTGGTCAGGGGGTTTATGGCCCAACCAGTGGACAGACACTGCAATTACTCCCTAGGGATGACCAGCCTAGCCTAATAAAGATGAGGCATGGGTAGTAGAGATGAAGTGCAACAACACTGGCTTTTGGGCTTGCCCATTTCATTTTCATGGCTCCCACTAAAATCCTGTGATGGACGCCACTGACGTACACTGCCTGCAGATGGAGTCCGAGAGGGAGAGCATGCACCAGTCTACTGCCTAGACCCCTTGGCAGAACTTTTCCTCGTTGTGCAAGGTGATCTATACTTTTTTTTTAAGAATGAAAAAAAGGAGTAAAATAAAATCAACAAACTTTATTGAACTGGTTCAAACCGGAACACCCCTATCTAGAACACGTTACTTATCCAGAACTGCGGCACTGCGACCCAGCAGAGGGCCACAGGCATCCATGGAAAGCACGCGCTGAAGCTCAGTTACTTCATTCCTAGGACACTCTATGATCCTCCTTTGAAGTTCTTTTTGTTAGCTCAGAAGTTCTGAGTTAGGTTAAATGATTTCCAAGCCACCAACAATTTAGAAGAGGTACATTAGAAGAAGGGGTGTTAAGGTCTGCAGTGTTTGGGGGGAAAAAAAAAAGATTTTTTTTATTTTTTAAGGGTAGAAGCTACCTCATCATATAAGCACAAAAACACTGAGGCAGCTGGCACAGGTACTGCTCAGGACTTAAGAACTGTGGCTAGAACCCCAGCACTGTGGTAGAGGCTGATCAGGGAGGATCGCTTGAGCCTGGGAGGTCGAGGCTGCAGTGAGCTGTCATTGCACCACTGCACTCCAGCCTGGGTGACAGAGCAAAATCCTGTCTCTCTCTCTCTCTCTCACACACACACACACACACAAAGATTTGTGGCCATGTAGCTCTTAGTATGATTTAATCCGGGGGAAACAGTAGTACATCCCAGTGGGCCTGAAGGCACCAGATGCCCACATGAACCCAAGCCCTTAGGAAAGGTTAAGGTATGTTCCATATGTTCTGTTTAACCATGCAGCGACACAGTATCCTTTAAAGAGAGTTCTAACCAAGCCAATTCTGGTGCTTAAAATACCGGGTTAAAATGTTAGCCCTCTGAAAGACTTGGCTATTCAGAAAAATTCTAGGTGAGTTTATGGTGCTCTTCCCAATTCCATTGGGCTGAAGGCAAACTAAGACTGCTGAAGCTGCACTGCACTGCCAATCCATTGGACTTGAACCCTCCCTACCACTCTGCTCAGACATCCCCAGGTAACTGGCACCATCTCTTCAAGGGTGCAACGATGGAGCTGCATAGGTCTTCTGGGACCTCTCACCTGGGAAATGGGAGGGGAGCTCCTTTCTTCTCTGGCAGCCAGGAACAGCTTGCGGGGCGGGCCTCTGGTTCAGGGTGGGGTTTGTGGTGATATGCTGGTGGTGGTAGGAGGGTGGAACATTCTGAGCTGAGGCTGGGCATTATCTCCCAGAGCTGCTTTAGGGGGGCATCAGCTGGGCAAACTTAGAAAACTGCCCCCCTCTTGCAACTCTGAACCTCTGTGCTCCCTTCCTTCTTCCCCTGAGGCTGCTGCCAAGTCAGACCCAGAGGGGCCTCCCCAACCCTTGGGCCACATACTCATTTTTGAGATTTATGTGAACAATGAAAACCCAAGTGGCAGGAGGGCAGAGGCAGAGGCCTTGCGGGCACTCACAGACGCACACTCCATCTGCCTTTCTGGAAGAAAGAACTCAGCTCTCTAGGAAGGAGGCAAGTCAGGGAACCTCTCCCTCAGGAATCCTTGTTTCTCACCGAAGGTGCCAGGAACTGTAGGCGGGGACTCTGTGAGGACTGTGAAGTATTTCTTAAGCTTTGCAATTCTCCATGTACAGTATTGTTTTTGCCTGGTGTCCTTGTTTTGATGAGCAAGAAAATCCTTAATTAAAAAAAAAAAAAAAAAGCAAGATGCTCATTTCTGGCAGCAGCTAGGAGAGAACCAGGAGTCCATCCCCCAGCAGCTTGCCACTGGGGTGGGGGTTGGGGGGGAAACTGGAGTGAAAGAGTGGGTGGTGGCAGTTTTGAAGAGGAAAAGGAAGCCAGCTAAGTCCCAGGACCTGAAGCAAGAAAGAAATGAGGGCGCAGGAAGAGGCCAGAGGCCAGATAAGGGAGGCACCCAGCTTCCTCAGGGTCCTTTGATGAGGCAGGCAGTGGGCCTTCTTAGTACTTGGACACACAACGTCGTGACAGCCAGGAGTCTCTGCTTTCTCTAGAACACAGCCTGCCTTCTCCTTCCTACCCCACCATCTAAGTGGCCTGAATGTGCACCATGAGCTTGGCTGAACTGGGCACCCACGGTAAACACGCTGCTCCCCGATTGCGGGATTTCGCGACTCTGGCAGTCTCAGAGAAGCGTGGGAGAGCAGCCAAACGGTCTCCATGCCCTCTAAGAGGGGCTTAGGAATTAGCTGAGAAAGATGACTGATCCAGGAGTCTGGTGGTCACAATCAAAGGACACAGGGCACAGGGCACAGGAAACACCGAGTCCAGGGGTCACTCTCCATGACATGTTGCATCTTGGTGAAGACCACATGGTAAATCTGAGACCGTCTCTCATACCGAACATGCCCAAGAGGTGCTACTCAGGAGGTGATGGAGAAAATTATGAACAGACAGTTTTAAAATGAAAAAACAAAACAACAGCAAAAAAATGGAGAAAACATATAAGGGATTGAATTTTTGTAGGAATGCTAGGATTTCATTTTCTGTCATCAGGTGAATTAAGTTGGGTAAGAGGAAAAATAAACCAGTATTTCCTGCACAGGGCTTCCTGGCTGGGGTGTGGGCATATAAGCAAAGAGCAGAGATTTTCTGCTTGGCAGAGCTGGAAGGCACCCTAGGGCCTTGTTATTCCAGGGGTAGTCCAAGGACTAGCAGCATGGCCATCACCTGGGATCTTGATAAGAAACTCAGTCTCAAGCCTCAACCTAGACCTTCAGAAACAGAACTTGCATTTTACAATCTCAAGGTGATATGTATGCACATTAACACTGGAGAAGCGTTGCCTTAAGGGACGATTCAGGTGTCAAATTACTACTTTTTCTTATGAAAAATCTTTACGTAGTTATGAAAAATCTTTACATAGCATGTAAAGGCAGAACTGCTTGGTTCAGATGTTGGTTTATTCTGTGTGAGGCCTTGGTCAAGTTCACCAGCAAGATAAACAAGACCCACAGTTATCTACTAATGCTACTTGATACCAATGAAGAAAGGCTGATCCCTGTGACTGTGGTGGGCATCAGCTGCCCAGGACCCAGCCCACCCTGACCAACAGCGTGCAGGGCGAGCAAGGCTAGGGAGGCCGCACAGCCAGCGCACTGGGGAACCGCATGAACCCTGCCCATGGGTGATACAAGAGCGTATCAGTGTTCTACTCAGTCTGAGAAATACTGGCTGCCGGGCCAGGCTGGGAACTAGTGCTCTTTTTCCAACTATCACTGAGCTAAGTTTGCACAGCCTGGATGTCTTTGGCATCCTTAGGAATGTCTTTCACCATTTTCTTTCATGATTCTTAAGAGTACAGCTAACTTTGAGAACACTGTCACTATTAAGATGACCACTAGTAGCTCTACTTGATGGCGCCCAGGCCAAGCCGCCCACACCTCGGTCCTGGGGTCTAGGTCCTGAGTCATAAAGAGCCCACCACAGAGACAAGGGTCCTGACCACTGCATGTCAGACACTTGGTCAAGCCTCCTTTCTGATGGCCAGAGGCAAATTCAGAAGCCCCATCAATTCTGCTCCTGAGGAAACACCCACGGTCCACTCCTTGTCCCAGCAATCCCCGTCCTTTCTGATCACAGGCGAGGGCTCTGCCTTCCCTGTATCCTGCCACATCCACCAAGGGCTCTAGTTTGCTTCTGAGGAGAGGCAGCTGCAAAGACCACAGACACCAAAATTTACATAAAATTATCTCACTCCATTTTATTTAAGATTTTTTTATCCAGTTAGTAAAAGGAAGATGTGTCTCTCTTTATACATATGTACAAGTTCAGTTATAAAAATAGACAGCACATTCAAAGAGAAAAAAGGCTTGGCATTTTTCTGATTCCCTCTAAATAGCATCTGTACACAGGAGTCTGGGTTTGAGCAGGGGAATCTTAATGATTTAAATTAAATGATTCCCCTATGCCCCCTACTCCAAAAAAAAGTTTTAAAAATCAATCTATCTAAACTCAATTCCGCGATTTTCAGGTGTGCAAATTAGAGGCTTGCCCGCCCGGAGGCACCTGCTCCACCAGGGACATCAGGCAGGGCAGGCAGAAACACCTCCCATGCAAACGCTGCCCCTCTGTCTCTGCCGAGGGCAGCAAGCTCAGGCTGGCCGGGCTGGGGCTGCGAGGGCCGGTGCCGAGCCTGCCCCCTCCCTCCGCCCTCTCCACCTCATTCCTGCTGTCCCTTCCTCTCTCAGTGCAATATAGACAGTGCATACAGCCAAGCAGGGGACTGAAGGGGATGAGCAGGGAGACTGTGCATTCAGGACAGGCAAAGGGGAGTCTGCGAGAGGGGCAGTGAGGCTGTCCTGCTGATTGAGGTGGCTCCTGGTCTCTTTACTGGCTTCTGTGAGTCCCCTGGGTGGAAGGTGCTACTGTTGCTGGTGGGATCTGAAGGTTCTCTTGGTGTGAACCATGCAGGACAGGGGAGGAACTGCTGGGAACACAACTGCCTGTGGATACTTCCTCTAGCCTCTGTCATGCTTAGCAGCCTCCACCATCTCTTGCAGTCACTGCTCTCTTTAATGATGACACTCTGGCAAATGGGGTTCAGAGACCTGGGGAGCTGCCTGAAGACTGTGGACAATAGGTACACAATCTCCTCCCTTACTAGCCCTACGAGAAATCACAATTGTAAGAGAAATCTCCACCATGGAAGGCTCTTCACAGCACCTGCGGAGACTTTGCAAGGGACGTGTCAGAGCCGAAGAGTGGAATGGGGATGGAAACAGTGTGCCTGAGCATCTAAAGGGGGTCTATGTCAGGCTTGCCCCGTGAGAGGTTTAAGACTTGGCTATGCAGTTCACTTGAGATGCAGTGGAGCTGATCCCTGCCCTGTGCCTTCCTTCTATAGGCACCCCAGATGCTCCTGATGAGACACAGATGATAAAAGTGCTCACACCATCCACCTGCCTGTTCTTCCCTTGCTGGACACTTCCGCTTCTGACTCAGGATGGAAGATGCTGCACGGGGCAAGCCATCCAAAGACCACTGGAAGGTCAGGACTCTAGCCCTGGTTTGGTTGAAGGAAGCTGGAGGGCCCAGATGGTTACCGTCCTCCAGAGGGGTTGGTGCCTTTGCCCTGTTTCCGGACCAGAGAGTCTGGGGCTAGGCTGCTGGTCATGTGGAAGTTCTTGGGAGTCCCAGGAACATTATTTCCCTTGCTCAAAGGGGAACTCAAAGGAGAGGAGGCGCTTGAAGGTCCAAAGTCAGCAAGGCCAGCAGGTCGAACAAGGGATGTCTGCAGAGGACTGCTGGCGGAGATTCCTGTGGGGGGGGGGAGAGAGAGACGAGAACGTAAGCACCAGTCCCACATGAGCTTCCTTGGAGCCTGTGGCCTTGGTTACGAGTCTGAGCTGGAGAAGTGGTGGCAATTCCTCCCTGCAACTCCTTGCTAACTGCTTCTTGCATGTTTGCTTGCTCTTCCTGCTAACTGTCTTTTCGGTAAGAGGGATAGATTTTTAAGAGAAAATGACACTACTCAACCCTCTCCATACTACTTCATCCACAGATGGTAAAATGTTCATCATGACACTCTAGATAGAGCACACATTTTACAGTCTGAAACACCAAGGTTACAGGATGAGAGCTGTAATGGCACAAACAGGTTTTTCTTTTCTTCTTTCTTGGGACACCACGTGTGATAAGATGTTTCCTTCTCAATTTCATGCTCCTGTTACTCTCTAGTAAGTTGGGCCAGAGGGTACAAGGCTGCCCACTCTCTATCCTGTGTCTATACTCATACAGTTCTCCTTGCGCTGGCAATGGCCACCCCTGCTCTCCAAGGCCTGTGTCAGTTCAAGGGCACAGCTCAAATCCCCCATCTCCAGTGATGACTCCCTGGGTAACAGTGAACTTCCCTTTTTCCTATATGAGCCAAATCCACTTATATGTGATATCACACTGTCTAATATGATTCTTCAATTGTTTCATATGTACTGGTTTTACTTTCCAAAAAAGAATTCTAAGTGCTTCATGGGCAGACATATCTCTCTCCTCATTCACAGTGGAACTGCAGGCACTGTCTGAACCACTCCTTTCCCTTGATTTCCATTTCCAGTTGCCAAGCACTGTTGGTTTTTCTTGTGCTGCTCTACCCCCTCTATCTCCCTTACCCTTCCTGCCCTCTGCTCTGTGCAGGTTCTGAGGAGAAACCCTATGAACATATGCAATGCCCCAGCCATGGGTGAGACCCTGCCACGGGAGCCTCGACTACTGGCATGATTGTTGTTTTCCAAGGACGTGATACGTTGGCAAGGGTTAAGAAACACTGGGCGAGGCTATTATACTTCATATTTCCTCTATCATACTTCATATTTCCTGGAAGAACCAATAAATGAAAGCTGAGATTCCTGCAGTAGGAGAAAAGGCAAGCAAACTAACAATTACTGAGCAACTACTACACTCCAAGCGCTATACAAGTATGCCTTTACTTGCTACAACAATCCTATGAGCTAATACTAAGCCCATGTATTGAATGGGAAGAAAGGTCTGTAAGTGGCTCTCTCTTTCTCACCACACTCAAATGTCCTGTACTTTATAGCTACAATCATCCTTCACATAACACGGTCACAACAGCCACTTATTTTCTCAAACTGTCTGCAGCCCCTTGTCACACATCTGCTAAGCTCCTGCCCAGCAGGCCTCACCATGTGTTTCCAAACTTGACTCCCACTGCTCCTCTTCAGAGGAACCTAACCTGCTCAGTGACCCCCAATATGCCTTGGCCACTGCCAGCTCTCGGTCACCAGTCCAAATCCTTCATTCTTCTCCTCCCTTTTGAATACAGACAGGCAACTTATCAGCAGGTCCACGGTTCCCTCTCCTGACCTACAACCACCATGGCTGCTTTCCTCTTTTCATTCACCTGTATTTGGCTGTGGACTGCTATTAAGCATATTGCGTGTATGGCTTCCCCTTCTCATTGCCATTATACACTCAGAAGCAAGGTCCATGTGGAATACTCCTTTTTACATTTTTTTTTTTGAGAGTCTTGCTCTATCACCCAGGTTGGAGTGCAGTGACGTGATCTTGGCTCACTGCAACCTCCGCCTCCAGGGTTCAGTCAATTCTCGTGCCTCAGCCTCCCAAGTAGCTGGGACTACAGGCCACCACACCCAGCTAATTTTTTGTTTTTGGTAGAGACAGGGTTTTATCATGTTGGCCAGGTTGGTCTCAAACTTCTGGCCTCAAGTGATCTGCCTGTCTCAGTCTCCCAAAGTGCTGGGATTACAGGCGTGAGCCACTGTGCACGGCCCATGTGGTATACGCCTATGCACACAGCAGGTGCCTCATATCTAGGTGATAAATCACATAGCTGAATGAATGTTAACTATGCTAATTTGGATCACTAAAGTGTGGATCTCAGAAATAAAAGCCTAGGAAGAAAACAAATCAGTTCCCCAAATCAAGAAAAATTCAGAATGTTTAAAGTAGTACAGTCCACAATTCAGTTCTCTCTTTCTACAGCTACTTCCAATCCAAAGGCAGCCCTGTACCATCAGGAGGGCAAGGGGTGAGTCAACAGTGCTTATTACAAAGAAGCAGAACCCCACTTGGGGCTCTAGGAAGAAGGCTCCCAGCCTGGGGGTTTCCTACATGTTCTACCTGACAGAATGTCTAGACTGTCTCTGACCAGAACAAATCTGCAGCCACCCTGGGCTTCTGTACCTTTAGACACATTGTACCCGTATGCAGCATAGGCAGCCGCAGAGGCCGCTGCAGCCCCGGCTTTGGCTCCTGCCATTGCAGCAGCGCTGCCTGCTGTGGACTTTCGGCTCCGGCCCTTCCCTGCTCCTTTGGCTGTGCTTCCTGAACCTTTGGGGCGGCCTCGGCTTCGGGCTGAGTGACCACGTCCTGCAGCTGGCATTTCCTGAATGGAAATTCCTGTGGGAACAAATGGGCCAAAAGGGAAAAAAAAAAAAAAAAGTGAATCTCTCCAAGATGTTAACATAATCTTCTCCTGACAGGGAAAGCGGGCTCTTGGGGTGTTTGTTTTAGGACCCATGAGGAGGTCTATATCTCCAATTAATAATGGCTAGATCAGAGTCACACAGAATGCTAAGAATTCTAAACAATGAAAACATCCTAACTCCTCAAGCTGCTTTTCATGCTGAAGAGTAGTTACATTACTCGTGAGTTTCCTCTTTAAATTTGTCCGTTACAAAGGGAAGCGACTTGCTACCTGGGACTCATCTGCTTTGGAGAGTCATATTTTACCCTCGAGTTTTGAACCCAGAGCTCCCCAAGAAATGGCAGCAACACTGGGCCCCACACAATAAAGTGAGGAAAGGCCCAGAAAAGCTAACATTAATTAAAAACTAGCAAAAATAATGGTGAATCTGAAAGACAGGGATGACTAAAAAAAAACAAGTTTTAAATCTTTATAAAGTTCTTATTTTGCTTTCCCTAAACCTTTTGTTTCTTCGTTTTACTTGACAAAGCAATTGAAAGAATAAAAATACCATTATCTTAGAAGGAATCAGGACCTTACCCACAACCAAACCAGTGCTGGGCAATGGACCAGGCCCAAGCTGTACAAGACAGCAGCAATTACCATTCACGGTGTCTGAGACGGAGCCTGTTATGGATGCGGGAGAGTTGGTAGCTCGAGACTGAGGGGCTGAGGAGGCTGGGTCATCCACAATGACCAGCATGTCACTGCTGCTCTCGTCCAAAGGAATGGAGCCAGTGTGCAGCTCACTGCTGATGGAGATCTAGAAAAGGAAGGGTTAAGATCATTACTACTCCCTGTGCTCACTGCCCAGGGCCTTGCACCCAGCTAGGAACATGCTTCACAGCTGAGGCTGCTTTGGCTTCTGAGAAACCAACCTGTCCTCATTTGTTTTTCTCCTCACAGAACTCATGTGCAACCTACTTCAACAAGGCTGGAGAACTCCAGGAGAAGCAAAGACTGCCCAGCAGTGTGTCCCTGCTACACGGTCAGGACACTCCTTACTGCTGTGATGCAGGCATCTAAAAGGAGCCTCACCTCACTGAAAGGGCTTGGCATGGCTGAGTCCACGCTAATGAAGGAGTCATCTCCGTCAGCAGAGAGGTTGGAGTTATCAGCCGAGGGAACAAATGGGATCACCAGGTTCACACCCTCTTTTCTCCTTTTCCCATCCAATTCATCTTCCTTTTTCTTCTGGGAACCACAGATAAATATGGAAAACGTGTGAGGATGCACCCCAAAAGAAAAGCAGGATTTGGGATGAAAAGGGTAATAGAGCTTTTCTTCTCTGGTTTATAACTTCTCAATCAGCATACTTTTAAGGAAGAAAAACTGCATAAGGAAGAAGGGATGGTTTAATAGGAGTCTATGTGTATTTCAGGCGAGTACTGTGGCACATGCCTATAATTCCAGCTACTTAGGAGGCTGAGGTGGGAGGATTGCTTGAGCCCAGAAACTGGACCCCAGCTCAAAAGAAAAAAAAAAAAGCGTATAAATATCTGCCATAATAATAGAGTTTAAAGTTGGGGCAGTCACACTGAACCAGAGCCACACCAACCCTGATCCTCACGGCGCGAAGAGCCTCACCAGCCGCTGGCACATCCAGCACTTACTGGGCTGACTGAATGCAGTCTCACAAAAGAGAGGACCAATGTTTTCAATATAGTTTCTACATATCTGTTTTTCTTTTTAAGAACAATTTTTAAGACAGTTCAAATCCTTGGTGTGAACTGGAGAAAAAGAGATGAATGGACATTTCTTATTCTTGTTTCTTATTTCTTATTTCTAAGCCGGGTGTTTATTTTTCTAGTGACAGATGACACTGAGTGGTACACAAGCAGAATTCTGGTAGGTTATGGATCTCATGACCTCTTAGGCCCTTTCTAAGATTCTACGGAGCCTAATAATATAAGTAAGTAATGCTGATCTTAGTCACCTTTTAGCCTTACATGCTTTCTAATAGCCCTGACAAATGGTTTCCATAATTAAACTGTGACCACTGTAAGTGTGAGTTTGTGTGGGGACTACAGATCTACCAAGGCCACATTACTCCTGAGTAAAACATGAGTCAGCCCAGAAATGTGGCTGATCATACACAGCTGAAGCTGGATACCAACCAGTAACCAAGATGAGAAGCTATGTACCCCAAATCCTTTTTGGTAAGCACCCTAGGCCCCATTAACCCCTATCCACCATTCCAGGCTGGAGATACCTTCTCTGCATACTTTTCCCGCTTCCGCTTGCGCTCTTTCACTCGGTTGGTTTCCTCCTGTTGCCGTTTCTCTTCCTGCCGCAGCCTCACTATCAAGAAGATAAATGAAGACCTGATGAAGTACCTGTGGTAATCATAATCCTCACTTTCTTAAAATTAAGGTGGCCATATCCCCTGATGTTTATTTTCCAAGGTATCACTTCTATCTGTTTAAGGCAGATAACCAGTGGTTTTCTAACTTGGATTCTCAGCTTTGGGTTTAAATCACACTGTATTTAAGTATTATGGGCTGGCTCAGTGTGATGACTCACGTCTGTAATCCTAGCTAGCACTTTGGGAGGCTGGGGTGGGGTGACTGCTCAAGCCCAGGAGTTTGAGACCAGCCTGGCCAACACGGTAAAACCCCATCTCTATAAAAATACAAAAATTAGCCAGGCACAGTGGTATGTGTGTGGGTCTCAGCTACCCCAGAGGCTGAGTCGGGAGGATTGCCTGAGCCCAGGAAGTGGAGGTTGTGGTGAGCCAAGATTGCGCCACTGCACTCCAGCCTGGGCAACACAGAAAACTCTGTCTTGAAAAAAAAAAATTATTATAGGCCTTTCCTCACATTATTCTTTTTCCCTTTTTCATTTCAGCCTTTTAATATCTCTGCTTTGCACAGATTGAGCATGGCTGTAGAGTTCTGAAAGGTTTTAGAAGGTGCTGGCAAATGTGAACTTATTTTCTGCTGTAATGCTGTGGAAGGCTTCAAAGTCTCACAGGATTAATCTGAAACCCAATGCTCTCAAAAGCCAGAAAACACATGGGAGGAGGGTTTGTATGGTTAGAGCTGCGTGCTTCTCCAACTTTTCCATAAAAACATTTTTCTGGGCAGAAGAGCAAATTCATTACTGCTAAGAAGTCAGGTGCCTTCCTTGTGCAAGCTACATTATTTGAAGCCACATTTACCTTTAAAATACACACAAATTTTGCCCTCTACTCCACAACGCATTCTTTTTTCTTCGAGATGGAATCTTGCTCTTGTTGCCCAGGCTGGAGTGCAATGGCACGATCTTGGCTCACTGCAACCTCCGCCTCCAAGCTTCAAGAGATTCTCCTGCCTCAGCTTCCCGAGTAGCTGGGATTACAGGTGCCCACCACTACGACTGGCTAATGTTTGTATTTTTAGTAGAGACGGGGTTTCGCCAGGTTGGCCAGGCTAGTCTTGGAACTCCTGACCTCGTGATCCACCCGCCTCGGCCTCCCAAAGTGCTGGGATTACAGGTGTGAGCCACCTTGCCATTTTTTTTTTTAAGGCGGAGTTTCGCTCTTGTTGCCCAGGCTGGAGTGCAATGGCACGATCTTGGCTCACTGCAACCTCCGCCTCCTGGGTTCAAGTAATTCTCCTGCCTCGGCCTCCCAAAGTGCTGGGATTATAGGCGCCCACCACCATGCCCAACTAATTTTTTGTATTTTTAGTGGAGGCAGGATTTCACAATGTTGGCCAGGCTGGTCTCAAACTCCTGACCTCAGGTGATCTGCCCACCTTGGCCTCCCAAAGTGCTGGGATTATAGGCATGAGCCACCATGCCCGGCCCAGAACACAATCTTGTTTGGGTTTTTATATAAAATAGGAGCACAAAAATATTTTTTCTAAATATAGCCTTTGGCTTTGCCTACCCTTGGCACACAGCCAAGTACCTCTTCCATTCTCAGATACGTGAGGGGAGTGTCTAGAGGTTTAGAGTACATACGTTTCTTCTCCAACTCTTCGTCGTCTAGAAGAAGACTAACCACCTCTTTGGGTTTCAAGGTATCTGGTTTGAAGTTCCCACCTGAAATCACCATCCGCTGAATCTACACCAAAGCAGATCAAAATGTCACCTCCAGGCATCCATTCCCTTATGGCAAATATCCAGAAAAAGACACACATTGTTCTCAACCCACTCCTCAGGTGAGGCCTCTGGTTTCCTATTTCTTCTTTCCCCCTTTTCATTTCAGTTCATTTGATTGGCTCATCCAGATTATTTGTCTGACAGAAGGAAAATGATAACTTCTTTGCTTGGAACTGCTAACTAGAAAATCTAATAGTACTGAATCAGGATGGAAAAAACAAAAAAATAATAATTTCTTTGGAAACTAACAAATTTGGCATACAATTCAGAGGCAGATAAGCTGAGAGTATTAGCATAAGAGCTAAAAAATGTCAGTCCTTCTTTCTCTGAATGCGAGAGGCCATTACTGGTGTCAGTCTCCACATGAACAACAGCTGGATCCAGGCTATGGAAACCATTCTGGGGGAAAGGGAATGAGGCATGGCCAGGGAAGTCAAGACTGCTATTGCATGGGACCTGATTTTATTTTCTATTCAGAAGAAATTGTAGTTTCATCAGGACCAATGAAAGGCAATAGAGTTTTAAATAGTCTCAATCCAGTAGATGTGGTCAGACTTTCTGTTTGCTCCATCAGGGCAGGAATTTCTTTCCCTTGTGCTTACCTCACTCTTCTCCTTGGCTCTTTGCAGAATGCGTTCTTCAATGGTGCCTTTACAGATGAGCCGGTACACGGTAACCTGCTTTGTCTGCCCCAAGCGGTGGGCCCTGTCCATGGCCTGCTGGTCCACAGTGGGGTTCCAGTCGCTATCATAGAAAATCACCTGCATAGAATATAGCAAAAACTGAAGCACTCTTGGGGAAGGACCAGAAATTCTGAGAGCAACCCAGCCAATCGTCTGTTTGCAATAGTTTGGTGTCAGTAGGGTCTGATTCCTTTCTATGATACTGAGCTAAGATACATCATCTTAGAAGATACAAAGCCATTCCTTCACATGCCCTGAGCAAAAGATACATGCTCCTGTTTTATTTTTTTCAGTTTTCACTTAAAAAGAGAGAGTAGCAATAATATTAATAGTTAAAATGTAGTGCTTAGTACATTAATAACATTAACGGTTAACACTTACAGTGCATTGTTCTAAGTGCATTAACTCATTTAAATCGCAGAATTATCACTGTTATTTGTGCTGAGAAAAAAAAAATCCGATAATGATCATGATTTAAATACTGTTAAGACTCACATATTTTGTAGTTTAGGAGAATGAGGCACAAATGAGCTAGACCATTTATCCAAAATCACATTGCCTAAGTAAGCACCACTGCTCCCAACTATTCACAAGACTGAGGTGGGAGGACTGCTTGAGCCTGGGAGGCAGAGGTTGAGGTGAGCCGAGATTGCACCACTGCACTCCAGCCTGGGTGACAGAGCGATACCCCGTCTCAAAAACAAAACAAAACAGGTCAGGTGTGGTGACTCACACCTGTAATCCCAGCACTTTGAGAAGCCAAGGTAGGTGGATCACCTGAGGTCAGGAGTTAGAGACCAGCCTGGCCAACATGGTGAAATCCCGTCTCTACTAAAAATACAAAAACTAACCAGGCACGGTGGCTCACGCCTGTAATCCCATCACTTTGGGAGGCCAAGGCAGGTAGATTACTTGAGGCCAGGAGCTTGAGACTAGCCTGGCTAACATGGTGAAACCCCGTCTCTATTAAAAATACAAAAATTAGCTGGGCGTGGTGGTGCGCACCTGCAATTCCAGCTACCTGAGAGGCTAAGGCAGGGGAACTGCTTGAACCTGGGAGGCGGAGGTTGCAGTGAGCCGACACTGCACCACTGCACTCGAGCCTGGGTGACAGAGTGAGCCTCCGTCTCAAAAAAAAAAAAAAAAAAAAAAATTAGCCAGGTGTGGCGGCAGGCACCTGTGAATCTAGCTACTCAGGAGGCTAAGGCAGGAGAATCGCTTGAACCCAGGAGGCGGAGGTTGCAGTGAGCTATCATGCCATTGCACTCCAGCCTGGGCGACAAGAGAGCAACTCTGTCTCAAAACAAAACAAAACAAAATAAAACAAAACACTGGGGCCATCTTGGAAACAGGCATGGCTTTCCCTAGAATTCTCAGGCTCTCATCAACAGTCATTTACTAGCCCATGAATTCCTAGGATGGAATGTTTAAAGAGGTCTCTGGAAGTGACTTCTAGTTTGTTGAGCAACAAACAAATTAACAACAAAATGTATCACCACTAAGTGATCCTAAAACAAACTCCTCAGTCCTCAACTCTTTTTTTTTTTTTTTTTTTTTTTTTTTTTTTTTTT